>NC_064811.1:129505442-129655268 GCF_023721935.1 Panthera uncia | reverse complement strand
TATTTAATGATACATATATACATCTTTAAAATTTTTTTCTTTAATGTTTATTTATATTTGAGAGAGAGAGAGGGAGGGGCAGACAGAGATGGATACAGAACCTGAAGCAGGCTCCAGGCTCTGAGCTGTCAGCACAGAGCCTGACATGGGGCTCGAACTCACGAGGTGAGATCATGACCTGAGCCGAAGTCGGACGCCCAACTGAGCCACCCAGGCACCCCTTCTTTATCCCATTCACCGGTTGATGGATACTTGGCTCTTTCCATAATTTGGCTATTGTTGATAATGCTGCTATAAGCATTGGGATGCATGTGCCCCTTCGAATCAACATTTTTGTATCCTTTGGATAAATACATAGTAGTACAATTTCTGGGCCATAGGGTACTTCTATTTTTAGTTTTTTGAGGAAACTCCATACTGTTCTCCAGAGTAGCTGTACCATTGCACTCCCAGCAACAATGCAAAAGTGTTGCCCTTCTTTGCATCCTTGCCAACATCTGTTGTTTCCTGAGTTGTTAATATTAGCCATTCTGACAGGTATAAGGTGGTATCTCATCATAGTTTTGATTTCTATTTCCCTGATGATGAGTAATGTTGAGCATCTTTTCATGAGTCTGTTAGCCATTTGGATGTTTTCTTTGGAAAAGTGTCTATTCATGTCTTTTGCCTATTTCTTAACTGGATTATTTGCTTTTTTTGAGTGTTGAGTTTGATAAGGTTTTTATAGATTTTGGATACTAACCCTTTATCCAATATGTAATTTGCAAATGTCTTCTCCTATTCTGTTGGTTGCTTTTTAATTTTGTTGATTGTTCCCTTCTCTGTGCAGAAGCTTTTTATCTTCATGAGGTCCCAATAGTTCACATTGGAAATGCATTTTATTCTAAGAGTCCAAAATGTACAAATACTTCTTCTTGTCCTCCTTTTTCAATGCAAAAATTGACTACTTTTAAGGTAAAAAAAAAAAGTACCACATATGAAGTAAAAAAATCATGTAATTAAAATAAAAAGTAAATTTTCAGTAAATTTTCCAAGGGAAACTTTAATGAAAAGGTTGCTAATTATAATTTGAATAGGAAATTATACTGTAGAATGGTATGTTCAGAAATAAAAAAATAGCTGACACAACAGAAAACACCAAAATCTCAGCGGCTTAATAAAACAAGGCTTAATTTTTCCTCCTGCAAAGTCCATTACAGGCCAGGCAACCCTCTTCAATATAAATCCTGTCACATATAGTATGTGGTCTCCAAGGTCCCACAGCATTGAGAAATAGAGGAAGAGGTAGCTCACCAACTCTTAAATACATTGGCTTAGAAGAGATTTGTGTCATTGTGCTTCCTTTTCATTATCCAGAATTAGTTAAATAAACCTAGCATAATTGAAAGGAGAAATGTAGGGATTTCATAGATATTTGGTGAATACTAGTTATCTAATCTTTGACATGGTAATTTTCCCAGGTGCATGCAGGTGTTTACAGATTTCTATCTGGAGTAGTTTTTATTTTACATTCATTCCACTTACAGCAGCACTTTATATAGTACAGACAAACACTTATGGGTCTCCACCCCCAATCGCTATATCTGAAGTAACAGCTTGGCCAAGGTACCATCATTTTTCAACAGCATCCATAATGGTGACCATAGGAACCTGGAATTGACACGTTTACCACAATATCTGACAGAAAATTGCCAAGAATTTAGCGAGCACCTGATTGACTCAGGCAGTACAGTATGTGACACTTGATCTCAGGGTTGTGAGTTCAAGTCCTACGTTAAGTGTAGAGATTAAGTAATCTCTTTAAGTAAAATCTTTTTTTAAAAAAAGAAGTTTAGATAATGATGAAATGCTTCCCAAAATATTTGTTCTATGAACAGACATCTCTTTTCTTTCTAAAGAAAATGTAATTTGTTCTGTGATATCAATTCTATGCATTCCACTTCCAACAATAGTCAAGTAAGCTTTTGCTAGACTCATCCTCCTCAGACAACTACACATGCTGGAATAATTATAAAAACAACTATGGAAGTTCTTTGGAAGGCAAAGAAGAAGAGGAGAAAGACAGAGAGGGGAATGAAGGAGAAAGCAGCAGCAAATTTTGGAGGGAAATCATCACTTGGGGAGAAGGGAAGAGCACTGAGTAAATTTTCCCTACTTTGCAGGGCCTTCACAATCTGTGACAGGTAGGATGGTTAAAAATGTAGTAGGAAATCCACTATATTTCTTGTTTGAAGAACCAGAAGACCAGATTTGGGGCAACCAGAACCACTGAAAAATGAGAGGCAAAATCACCAAAAGAAAACAGGCAGAGAAAGGAGTCTCAAATTCTGTATATAACCTATGCCTAAGTCCCTGCTGACATCTTCATTATGTGTGTGTCCATCTCCAATCACTGTGTCTGAGACTAGAAGAAGGGAACTGAGGTGTGTGCTCCTTCCCAGGAGCGGGTCTTCCATCTGATACAAACCAAATTAATTGCTTAAACAAACAAACAAAAAACTGCATTCTTTTGGAGGGATATTAATAGAATCCAAAACCTTCGCAGAATAACATTTACAAGTTCAAGTTAATCAACATACCAAAAAGTAGGAGAACATAACTGATTCTCAAGGAAAAAAGACAATCAACTGACACAGATTCCAGATGATCCAAATGTTAGAATGAGGAGACAGGGAGTTAAAGGAAGATATTAAAACCATGTCCAAGGATGTAAAAGAAGTTATGTTTGCAAAGAGCTAAAAACTAAAAAATAGAAAACCTAAGGACATGAATCAAATTTCTAGAATTGCAAAATACAATACCAAAAGTAAAAGTGTTCAAATAATGAATTTAATAGCAGAATGGAGATGACAGAGGAAAGATTCTGTAAACCTGAAAATCTATCAATTATGCAAATTATGCAACCTGATAGAGAAAAATATTTTAAAAATAAACAGGCTCTCAGTAATTGGTGGGACAATATCAAAATGTCTAACATAGGTGCAATTGGAGTCTCCAAAGGAAAGGGGATGAAAAAACAAGGCAAAAGATACTTTTGAAGAAACGACAGCCAAAAATTCCCCCAATTTGGTGAAAGATATGAATTTACATATTTGAAAAGTTCAGTAAATGCCAAAGAATAATATGCCTAATTAAGTGATAAACTTTTGAAAAGCAATGATAAAGAGAACATCTTGAAAAACAGCAGAGAAAAAGCACATGTTAAATGTAGAGACAGTTATTCAAATGGCTGTAACATTCTCATGAAAACAATAGAGACCAAAAGAGAATGGATCAGCATCTTTAAAGTGATGAAAGAAGTTTTCAACCTAGAATTATACACCCTTGTGAAATAGCCTTCAAAAATGAAGAAAGAAAATCTTTCAGATAAAAGAATACTTTTTTTTTTTTTGCTCCCGCACATAAGGGCTCTATGTAATAAAACTGAGTTATTGAAAAATGGATACATGTTATGCCAAGCAAACTAAGATTAAGGAGGTCAGAATGTGTATATTAAAATAAAATAAAGTGAAAAAATATCAAGGCAAAGATTATTATCAGAGATAAAGAGAAATAATTCATAATAGTACAAGAGTTAATTTACAAGAAAGGCAATTGTAAATGGGTTTATAGTAATAACAGAAATTAAAAGTTCATGTAGCTAATGAAAAAAAGTTCATGAAACTAATAAATAAAAAGAAAGTTCATGAAGCTAAAAGTGATAGAAATTAAAGAGAAAAATAGATAAATCTGTATTAATGATTATAGATTTTAGTAGTCCTCTCAAAAATTGGTGGAATAACTATGCAAAAAAGTAGGTAAAGATATGCAAGATCTGAACACTCTCAACAAGATTGACCTTATTGATATTCATAGAACTCTAAACTCAGCAGAATGCTCATTGTTGGCAAGTGCTTATGGTATTTTCACTATGATAGACCACAATGTTGGGCTAAGGAAGTCTCCATAGACTAAAAAAGGATGAAAATCATCCAGAATATGTTCACTGGCCACAGTGGAATAAAATTAGAAATCAATAACAATAAAATCTCTAGAAAACTTCAAATACTTATAAATTAACCTTTTATATAATTCATAGATAAGAACTCAGATATTAACATTTTTTTAAGCTAAATGAAAATTAAAAATACAACATATCAAAAAATTGGTGTTGTTAAAGTAGTTCTCAGAGAGAAAGCTACAGCTTTAAATTATTAGAAGAAAAGACTATGGTGTATTAATGACCGATTTAAATAGAATAAAATAATAAAATGTAGAAACTAACAAAATGGAAAATAAACAATAAAGGAAATTAACAAAGCCCAAAAATGATTCTCCGAAAAAAATCAATTTAATCAACTTTAACTAGATGGATTAAGAAAAAAAGAAACACAAGTTACCAGTATCAGAAAAGAAAGTGGAGTTATCACTACAAATTCTATACACATTAAAAGGGGTTTAAAAGATGCCTGGGTGGCTCAGTCAGTTAAGCGTCCAACTCGCTTTTGGCTCAGGGCATGATCTTACAGTTTGTGAGTTTGACCCCACGTCACGGTCTGTACTGACAGTATCCAGCCTGCTTAAGATTCTCTCTCTCTCTCTCCATCTCTTTTTGCCCCTCCCCTGCTCACACTGTCTCTCTATCTCAAAGAAATAAACTTAAATAAATAAATAAATAAATAAATAAATAAAAATAAAAGGGTTTAAGGAAATATCATGAACTGGGGCACCTGGGTGGCTCAGTCAGGTGAGCATCCAGCTCTTGATTTCGGCTCAGGTCATGAATCGTACATAATCTTACTACCAGAACTTGATAAAGAAAATAATTATTGGTGTATTGACTCTCATGAAAATAGGTACAGAAATTCTTCACAGAATATGAGGAAATTAAATCCAGTATTTATATAACATAAAAATTATCGTTAATATCTGTGACCTTTGCAGTTTTATTTATTCCACAGATATTTGCTGAAAACAGGAATTGAAAGAAGCTTGCTCTACACAGGAGCACCTGGAGTTCACTCAATTACCGGTTTGAAATCTAACGAGTATCATTTCCTCCTTGTCCTAACTGACTCGTTTAGATATAAAAAACAAGATCAGCAGTTTTTAGGTGTATGTTATGATCTGACAGCTTTCATTTTCTTCTTCTGCCCCAACCCACAAGCACATTGGTTGTAACTGGGGCTTCATTTTGAGGGTAGGCTTCCTTCTTTAGGAAGAGGATAACTAATCTTGCGGCATGGATCACCACCAGGCTTTTTTAGAGGCAAATTCGAAGTTCCGTTATACTCAAGGATTTGAAAATTGAGCCCCTTTCTCATAAAAAACTATTTTGCACCATCTGATTGTATTTTCTGGATAGACTGATCAGACACATCCTCACTCCTACTTTGTCTACTGACTGGCAAATACCTTGCCATACAAGACGAATCAGTAACTTTTGTGTTCTATGATATATGTAAATGGAGCTAAAAACAAGGTGATACATAACTCCAAAATACTTCCTTTTCATTAATATTTTTTTTCATTTTAAAGCCAGGCTAAGGTAAACAAAAACAGATGATCATAATCATAATGGACAGCAAAGTTAATTTTTCCATCTTGAAACTTACTGGTAAAGTATTCCAAGGGTGATGATGTGATTGTAACAGTCCATCCCATGGTGCTCTATAATTTTTTTAAATAAAAACCATAGCTGAACGACATAATTTATGTTAAACTTTCTTTTTTGCTTCTCACTGCTTTTTATTTTGCCTTGTTGTATCATAAATGTGCACATTTTCCTTGTTTGTTCCTAGGAAGTCAGTTTTCATCAAAGTAGGAAACTGCAGGGAAAAATCCCGACTTTGAATAACTTGCTTTCCAGTTATTCAAAAATCATCCATGGTTAATGGATGATTAATTGACAAAATTAATAAAATATGGTCTAAAAAAATTCTGACTTGACACAGGGACCTTAACTAAATTAAATGATGGTCCAGTAACCAAAAAGAGATATAAGTGATCCAGTAAAAGGGTTTAGAAGTCTGAGACTTGAACTTTCCAGATGTTGCTACCAATCTTAAATATGTTTCACCTTTGTGTTCTGACATGGTTCTCAGTACAGTAGGTATAATAGTTGGTACAGGACATAAAAACATTTCCTGTTTATTTTGCCTCCATGCCCAATTAAACCAGGGAAAATTACATTTCCTTCAGTCTACGTCTACGATTCAACCCCAAGACTCCTGCTTTCAGTCTGTCATCTCCATTTTTATCTCACCAGGCTTCTCCCTTCCATCAACAGATCCCATCTCTGGTCACATACATATTTTCTTCCTGGTCCACTGAAAATTTCTCTACCTTTACCTTTCTTAGATTCCTGAATGTTGGAGGTAGATTCATGGGCAATTAGTAAGCATAAGGCGGACGCACGATGGTGACATTTTAGCTAAGAGACGTCAGTTTTATACTGTGGTATCTGGTCCTGTGTATCAACACTTTCAGGAATGCGATTCAGCACATGGGAGCTTACCTTTATTAAATGGAAGAGAGAAATGAAAGGAGCTTTCCCTATAATGAAAGGGTAACATCTGAGGGTGTGTTTAGCAGGGGTTTCTACTGCAAAACATTGTTAATGGCTAGGCATTCCTGTTCATAAAGATAAGATTTGCAGTGCTCTTTCTGAAATCAGTTCTCTTTGTGTTGTGTGTGGTCATTAGTCACACTTGAGAGGGCAAGTGCTCTCTTTATATAGGTGTGGCAATAGAGACCTTCCACTCTCCGATCTGAGCTGTCAGTTTTATTAAAATACTGATTTCACTCAACACATTTAAGATTGAATTTTTAAGGAGAAAGAGAAATACAAAATGGAACAGAGTGAAGACCATGTTTAAACAAAATGATGGTAGTACAAACACAAAGCACAATAAATTCCTTCAAGTATGAACTCTGGAAATAACCTTTAAGAGAGTTACAGGTTATGTTCCCTTTAAATGCAGTTTAAAATTGAGGAAGAATTTTCTATCACAACTGAACTTCTAAAAATCTATTCAGTCTAAGCACTCTCCATCCCTAGAGAGTAAGTAGAAAAACATGAGCAACAAATTTGAACTGAGAAGTCATTGGGTGCATACCATAGCGTTAAGCATTCGACAAGGATAATCCATCAGCAAAACTACCTTCCCTTCTCCCAGGGAACTTAGATCCATTCCACTATGAACAAGGCTGAACTGATGTGCATACTTAAAAAGTTTTAGTCCTTGTGTCTTATTCAGAAAAGGCAACAGAATCCATAATACTCTTCCCATTTATTCTAGCATTTACATCTGGATGGATGGAAGACAATAGGATCACTGCCATATTTTACGACTTTGGGACTACTTATTATAACACAAACTTTTTATCATGACTCACCTCTGTTCCTTCCCCTCCAAGTAAGCCTGTTGGAGTGTTCCCAAGCTCCTTGATGTCAGGAGCAGTTTGTCCTAACTGTCCTTGCCTCACCTCTCTAGGCAAGGATTGCACTTTACCTTCTCACCCCTACTGTGCAACCATACAAAATATTTTATATCCTTGTGTTCCTTGCAGTTTCCTGCCACTTGGAGTCTATTCATGCTGCTGCTTCTCCTCTCTTATTCTCTCCAACTGGTACAGTCATAATGCAACACTGAGCACAGCTGAGGTATTTCTTCTCACTTCCTCCGAGAGCATTCCTTTGTGCTGGTCAATGTACTCAATATATATGCTCATTATTGCATTAGTAATACATATTTTTATATTTGTATTTGCATTTGTTTTTAATCCTGTTTTCTGGGGCGCCTGGGTGGCTCAGTCGGTTAAGCGTCCGACTTCGGCTCAGGTCACGATCTCGCGGTATGTGAGTTCGAGCCCCGCGTCGGGCTCTGGGCTGACTGCTCAGAGCCTGGAGCCTGTTTCAGATTCTGTGTCTCCCTCTCTCTCTGACCCTCCCCCGTTCATGCTCTGTCTCTCTCTGTCTCAAAAATAAACGTTAAAAAAAATTTTTTAAATCCTGTTTTCTTTGTTAGAATGTTAGCACATCATATGCCAGGTATATATTAGCTGTTAACAAATTGTTCATGAATTCAAAGTAAGCATCTTAGAGCTGGGGGAAGATGGAGGTGGAGAAGAATCATTAATAGTTGTCAACAAAAAAAGCATGTTAAAAGCTTAACGTGTGTGTTTAAAAGTGTGCATTGAATACCTTGGATGCATATGCAAAGAGCTTAGAATTTTAATTAGGGAAGCAACATAATCAGTTTTATATTTTTCAAAGGCAATTACATTTCCCTTCCTAATTATCTCCCAGACACTCTACCAGTTGCTAGGGATAAAGGGGTGACTAAGACATGATGTGCTCTACTAAAGCATGGTGATGATAGCACAGGAGTAGTTACAGACCTCTAAGCAATTAATTAAAATATAATAAGATATGGAATGAATAAGTCACAAGAATAAAAAGTACAGCATAATGGGGGCTCCTGGGTGGCTCAGTCGGTTGAGCGTCTGACTTCAGCTCAGGTCATGATCTCACAGCTCGTGAGTTCAAGCCCCGCGTCTGGGCTCTGTACTGACAGCCTGGAGCCTGCTTCAGATTCTGTGTCTCCCTCTCTCTCTGCCCCTAACCCACTAGCATTCTGTCTCTGTCTCTCTCAAAAATAAATAAATAAACATTAAAAAAAATTTTTTAAAAATTAAAAAAAAGACTATATCCCCTATGTACAGCATAGGGGATATAGTCATGGTACTCTGTGTTAACAATAATGTATGGTGACAGATGGTGCTATACTTGTGCTGAGCATAGCATAATGTATAAACTTTTGAATCATTATGTCATATACTTAAAACTAATGTAACACTGTGTGTCAACTATACTTTGATTAAAAAAGAGAAATATAAAATATAAATGCCTTAGACAAAGTGTGCTTCACCTAGCTTATTCTGTATAACAAGCTACCCCAAAATTTAGTGGTTCAGATAATAACCATTTATTAGCTCATGATTCTGTAGATTGCCTGGTTGGTTCTAGCTTACCTCCCCAGGAGTGTCCCATGTGTTAGTTAAGAGGGTAGCTGACCATTACTCGATATTTTAATAGAATCTCACTCAGAGGTCTAGTGGTTGGTGGAGGCACTTGGTTGGAGTGACAAGGGTCTACGCCAAATGTTACTCATCAAATAGGTTGGCCACACTTCCTTATGTAGACGAAGCAGAGATCCAAGATCAGGAAAAGGACAGGCCCCAGTGAATAAGCACTCTTAAGCCTCTACTTAGATCAAGTTTTCTGATGTCACATCCACTAAAAGAAGTCACATGACAAGCCCCAAGGCAGTGTGGGAAGAACTACTAAGAAGAACTAAGAGTGGAATAGGAATTTTAGCCGTCATTTTGCAAACAGTCTCTTCTCTATAACTCTTAGCTCTGCCCTCTTGGCTTTTGCCTTCTCCTTCTGATATATCCTCCTTTTCTGTAAAAAGTAAATGGCCCAAGTTGGCAGTTGAGTAACTTTCTAAGTCTGCCTCCAATAGAAATTTGAGAGTCCAGAGACTTCTTCTTCATTTGAAGTGACTCAGTTTCTTTTAGTCTAAGTTAGCAGTCCTTTTGCTGATACAACTTCCTTCAAACATTTGTGTGCTTTTTGTGCATCTTTTAACAAAAGTCATTCCCACAATTATTTTCAAGACAGGCCTTTCTCTACTTCAGGCTTCTTATGAGGCAATGTTATTTAGAGTCTCTTTAGAGTCTTATTTAGAGTTATTTGAAGTCCTTTATCTACCTGACAAGTTCCACTAGACATCACCTTAGATTTTTCTTAGAGTCCTAACAAGGTTCTTACAGATGTATTCTTGATCTGATCTTGATGAAGAGACCATGTTTTACTGGGAGTGTCCTGACTTTTTAAAACACTCTTAGGTTTTCATTTGCAGTCTCTCCAGCCAGTAACAGTCCCAATGCAAATGAAAACCAATTAATCCAGCACACCCTACCTCCTCTACATTCTACATAAGTTCTTCTTGCAAGCTGATCCGTTCTTTCTTTAGAGCTCATCTTTCTTTCCCTGTCACGTTCATAGACAACTAAAAGAAGCCAATGGAATTTTAAACTCTCTCTGAAAATGATCCTGCCAAGGTTCCCATGTTTTATTTTCTAAATTACCCTAGGCAAGAGTTTTATGAGTTGTTTCATAAGATTACGTAACACATGTCACAATCTTTCCATCTTCCACTAGCAGTTGGCTTGCCAATCTTCCAGACTTCGCAAAGTATCTTACGGCTTCTGCCCCCGAATGGTTTCCAGTGTCACTGTCACGTGTTTGTTGTTGGCGGTGGTGGTTATGGAAACACCCCAAGTTTAGGTATCACTTTCTTTATCAGTTAGCTTTTGTTGCAAAAAAAAAATTACCCCAAACATAGTCACTCAAAACAAAAGCCATTTCTTTAGCTCACTATTTTGTAGACGACGCTAGTGGTTCTTTGATCTGGGGTGGCAATCTATGACACACTGAAAATAAACTGATCTCTCCTGAGTCCTCTCAGGCATTGCATTCAGTTGGAAAGGCAGCTGGTGTGTGTATTACCAAGGATGGCCTTTCACACTGACACTTAGCATAGTTTTCCACACATAGCAGAGTTCCAAGAGTAGGAAGAGGGTGAACCCCGATGTACAAGCACTTTCAGCATAATGTTTCCTTCAAGTCACCTAATGTTCTATGGGTCACTAAGTCACATGGGCAAGTTCAGGGTCAGTGTGGAAAGGCACTAGCAAAAGGTATAGACATAGGATAAGAAATTACGGTAGCTATTTTTGTAAAAATCTACCATAAACTGTAAGAAGACTGCAAATAGAAAATAGGATAAGAATAGAAAAGAAAGGAAAAATTGACTAGCTACTAGAGTAAGACCAAATCCAAGCCACATAAGGTTTTACAGCACAAATTCTCAGCAAAATAGAGAGCTAGTACAATAACCTGGAGTCAGCATAGTTTTAAAAACATTCATTTTAACTAGCCACAAACCACAACTCATATGCATAATGTGAGATGGAGACACATCGTTCAGAGCAGCTCCCTATCCAGCCTATCTTCAGTCTCACACATTCCAAACCCTGTCATTGATGCATCCTGGATACAGCAGTGTTCATTCCCATGGGTGCCTTTCTGAGGTATTTTATTGGTCAGCCATTCTTAAATTCCTAAACACTTCTGATTTCCTGGTTCACTTCCACTGTTAGAAGTCTGTAGGTGCAGGATTTCTCCTTTATCTTCAGTGAGGTTCTTCTGAAGAGACTGGCTCCCTGGTACTATTAAGTCTTTGATTATCTTTCAAGATTTAGCCTTGATGTCAAAGGTGCCTCAGTCTGGTTTAAGGAGAATCCCTCCATGCTTCCATGGAAATTTCAACTGGGACATTTATAAATATCAACTTACACCCTACTACCTTTACCTATATTCAGCCAACAAGAATTGATTTTTTTTTTATTCAATTTTATTTTTTATTTTTTTTATTCTAAATTATTTATTTATTTATTTATTTATTTTTAATATATGAAATTTATTGTCAAATTGGTTTCCATACAACACCCAGTGCTCATCCCAAAAGGTGCCCTCCTCAATACCCATCACCCACCCTCCCCTCCCTCCCACCCCCCATCAACCCTCAGTTTGTTCTCAGTTTTTAAGAGTCTCTTATGCTTAGGCTCTTTCCCACTCTAACCTCTTTTTTTTTTTTTTTTCCTTCCCCTCCCCCATGGGTTTCTGTTAAGTTTCTCAGGATCCACATAAGAGTGAAACCATATGGTATCTGTCTTTCTCTGTATGGCTTATTTCACTTAGCATAACACTCTCCAGTTCCATCCACGTTGCTACAAAAGGCCATATTTCGTTCTTTCTCATTGCCACGTAGTATTGATTTTGAAGATGCTCACACAAGTATGTCTTCACACATTACCCACTGTATGTGAGGTAGAGAATTGTACTCAGTAACAAGTTTGGTGATAAGATTTGGAAGGAATGGGATAGGAAAGCACCAGAAAGCAGTCTTGCTGAGAGGAGAAATTGACTTATAAATTAAATAATTGCTAAAATTCAAAAACATTTTTTTAAATGTTTATTCTCGAGAGAGGGAAAGAGTGTAAGAGGGGGAGGGGCAGGGAGAGAGGGAGACACAGAATCCGAAGCAGGCTCCAGGCTCTGAGCTGTCGGCACAGAGCCCGATGTGGGACTCAAACTCTCGAACTGTGAGATCATGACCTGAGCCGAAGTTGGATGCTCAACTGACTGAGCCACCCACGTGCCCCAATAATTGTTAAATATTTAAATGCAAGAGCCTAACATGCCTAAGAAATGTATTTGTTTTCAAAATTCTAAGGGAAACAGCAGCTTTTCAGTATGTCAGTGTTATCATGTCTTAATTTTATTGAATAAATCATGAAAATAAATCAAAATGGGATTATTTTATTAATATAAGCTGAAGAGAAAAAAATTAAGGCAAGTCCCAGAAGGAATGTGGAATAAACTACTAAAACAAGGGTGAAAAAAAAAAAGAAAATAAAAAGGAGAGATGTTCACTATCATCCAGCATCTTTTATAGACCTTGGCATATAATAGGGGACAGTAATGACTTCTTAATTATTAAATTTATAATTTAGGGATCATTTCACTCCCATGGTGTATGTTGTCAACCAATGTAGATTCTGAAGCCCTCCACCTTGTATAGCTTTCAGTTCACATGGCAA
Source organism: Panthera uncia (assembly GCF_023721935.1). Taxonomy (NCBI): domain Eukaryota; kingdom Metazoa; phylum Chordata; class Mammalia; order Carnivora; family Felidae; genus Panthera; species Panthera uncia. The sequence continues at coordinate 129,642,554 of NC_064811.1, read as the reverse complement.
AAAATAAATCAGGAAACCAGTACTATGCCATGATTACCCTCTGCTCCATCCAGAGAAATAAAACCCACTCTAGCCATTGCCCTTTTGTAGTGACTTCAGCCTAGTAGTGACTTCAGTGTCAGTGCTACATTATGTCTCAGGTAGGAAATTAAGTGGCTTCTCCATTTACTAAACTCCATAAACTAAAGAGTTCAGGACATTAGAAAAAATAGGGTAAAAACAGCATTTGGTATCTTTTGTATGCGTATTTGTGGGAAGGGGTGTTGCAGAATATTTGAATGTAATAATTATTTTTAGTTTGGGTCAACTACCATGTCTCTGACAATGTTTCGGATTCTGGCTGTGCAAAGATGAGTAATCCATCTTCAAATAGTTTATGTTCCAAGAGGGGGAGACATGCACCTAAACCGATAACTGTATCGAAACTATATAGTTTCTACAATAAAGAATGAACTGAGTGGTGTAAGAGCATTGAGGAGGAAATGATCCACTCTGCCTACATTGAGGAGTTGGGGGAAGTTTCATGTATGCGATAAGATCTGAGATGGTTCTTAAAATTAGAATGTTTTCTTTAGTTATGGTCAGCAAGGAAACAATTACATTCAAAAATAAATGATATTGGCAAAATAAACTTAAAAGCCCGAGGTGAAAGAGGAGATTGTAGAGAATATGGCTAGAGTCAATATAAATCTTAAGGCTCAGTTGGCCTAATTTTTTTACTACCTTTATTACTTTGTTCTTTTCTATTAAGTTTTTTTTAATGTTTATTTATTTTTGAGACAGAGAGAGACAGAGCATGAACGGGGGAGGGTCAGAGAGAGAGGGAGACACAGAATCCGAAGCAGGCTCCAGGCTCCGAGCTGTCAGCACAGAGCCCGATGCGGGGCTCGAACTCACGGACCATGAGATCATGACCTGAGCCGAAGTTGGACGCTTAACCGACTGAGCCACCCAGGCGCCCCTCTATTAAGTTTTTTATTCAATGCCATTGTTAACATACAATGTCATATTATTTGGGGTATACAATATAGTGATTCAGCAATTCTATACATTACTCAGTGCTCATCGTGTTAAATGTACTCCTTTATCCCCATCCCCTGTTATTTCACTCATCTCCCCTCCCGACCTCCCTTGTGGTAACTATCAGTTTGTTTTCCATAGTTAAGATCTGCTTATTTATTTGTCTCTTTCTCTCTTTTGTTTTCCTTTGCTTGTTTGTTTTGTTTCTTAAATTCCACATGAACGAAATCACATTGTATTTGTCCGCTTCTGACTGACTTTTTCACTTAACATTATACTCTCTAGCTCCATCCATGTCATTGCAAATGGCAAGATTTCATTCTTTTTATGGCTGAATAATATTCCACTGTGTGTGTGTGTGTGTGTGTGTGTATACATCACATCTTCTTTATCCAGTTATCTATCGATGGACACGGGCTGCTTCCATAATTTGGCTACTATAAATAATGCTGCAATAAACATAGGAGTGTGTGTATAACTTGAAATTAGTGTTTTTGTATTTTTTGGGTAGTTCCCAGGAGTATAATTACTGGATCATAGGGTAACTCTATTTTTAACTTTTTGAGGAAACTCTACACTCTTTTCCACAGTGGCTGTACCAGTTAGCATTCCCACCAATAGTGCACAGGGAAACAAAAGTTAACGTTCTCAGGAAACCCAGGATGATAATTTGTGTGGCTCTGTCCTGCTGTCTCCCTGAAAAATTTAATTATTGGTAAATTATCATTATTTCTAACTGCAAGACATTTTTATAATAACATACACGGTATTTTCTTCTAATTGAGAAGATTCTGTTTGTTCAAATTTAACTACTAGAAATGCATTTGGACATTTTTTATTGAGGTACAGCAGAGCTAGGGAAAAATAAGTATCTGCACTAAAATTAACTACTTCCAAAAAATAAGCAAGCACAGAAAATAAATATAAAATTATGCTCTTTGAAATTTGCATTTTGCATATTAAAACATCCAGAGTTCACAGTCCTCATTGAAGATGGCATATTACTTAGCTTGCTATCAAATGGATTCAAATGTAAATCTGAGTTTAAAGTCTAAGAATGGTGTTGCAATAAACATAGCTAATGATGAGCTGTTTTTTGTTTTTTCTTTTCAGTTTAGAACTGAAAGCATTAGAGGTACACTGTGAGGTCTTAAATTCAGAATCTCCAATATGAAGTTTGATTCTTTTTTTTTTATTACTTGAGAGAGAAAGAGGGAGAGCATGCATGCATGGGTGCAAGCAGAGGAGGGACAGAGAGGGACAGAGAGAGAGAATCTTAAGCAGGCTCCACACTCATTATGGAGCCCGAAGCAGGGCTCAATCCCCCAACCCTGGGATCATGACCTGAGCCAAAATCAAAGATTGGATGCTCAAATGACTGAGCCACCCAGGCGCCCCTGACATATAATTCTTAATATAGAATCACAAGTGTGAATTAAAGCTTAAAAATAAATGCATGAATAATAAGTGCTTCTGGAGTCGCTTTTATAACACCTTGGATGTAGAGGCTTCAAAAAGGATCAATATGACAGTGATAAATTCTAGGCAACATGGCAGAGATGAGCGGACAATGATAACTGCTGGTGTGTTTTTGCACAGAAATATGTATAATTTTTAATCAACTTTTTCACCCAGAAAACACGTTTGATTACTTACTTTAGTTTCCTTAAGATTTATTTTTCTATTGCTTTAAAAACAAAAATTGTTGGGGCGCCTGGGTGGCTCAGTCGGTTAGGCGTCTGACTTCAGCTCAGGTCACGATCTCATGGTCCGTGAGTTCGAGCCCTGCGAGTTCGAGCCCCGCAAGTTCGAGCCCCACGTCGGGCTCTGGGCTGATGGCTCAGAGCCCGGAGCGTGCTTCCCATTCTGTGTCTCCCTCTCTCTCTGCCCCTCCCCCGTTCATGCTCTGTCTCTCTCTGTCTCGAAAATAAATAAACGTTAAAAAAAAATTGTTCAAAATAATTGACATTTCTAGAATCTGACATAAGTTAAATTGCTTTTAAATTTAAAGGTACCAAAGAAGAGAAAAATAAAAATTCATTTAATGCACAAATGTAAGGTTTGTAGGTGTTGTCTGTACCTGGCACAATAAATATACCCCCCAGAGCCCGACAACAGAATCATTAATTCAACAAATATTTGTTTTGTAAGTGCAGAAAACATAAAGATGAATGCCGTGGTCTCAAGCCTTCTAAAAGTTCGTGTTGTAGTTGGGAAATTAAACTTGGAAAATAAATTATAATAAGAAGTGATCAATATTATAATAGAGGCAATCACAGTACATAAATGGAACATAAGAGGAAGGAGCATCTGAGCACATTAGAATCATCTGGGGGGTTTGGAACAAATGCCAAGATCAGACCCACCCTAGACAATTAAATCACATTGTTTTTTGGAATAGGCATTTTTAAAATACCTTAAAAAGGATATTTGATGATCCGTACATACAGCCAGAGCTGAGAACCTCTTAAAGAGATCACCTGATATTGAGCAGAGCAGCAGCAACATTAGACATTTCAGTAAGTGGTAGCAGCACATGCAAAACTCTAGAAGCCTAAAAAGAAAAAAAAAAAGCAGGGGGTGTAGGAGGGGGGATATTTAGGAACCCTAAGCAGTTAAGGTCTACTACAGAGTAGATTTGGGATGGGAAAGTGACAGGAAATAAAGTGCACATCTGAACAATTGTTTTGTGGAGCATGGACTGGAGGAAGGCAAAATTGCAGGACACCCATCAAGAGTCTATGGTAGAAGGCCACATGGGAAAAGAAAAGTTCGGAAATAGGCCAATGGAAATAAAAACGGACATAAAAGGAGAACAGCAGGAGATAGCAAGAGATTTTTACAAGGGGCAGTGTGGCTTTGTGGAATGAGCAGTCTTCTACTTCTCCACTTGTAAACCGAAGAGCTATTGAAAAGATTGAGTGTGATATGGAGCTAACATAACTATTATAGTGCCTACTAAGGAAAAAGAACCCAGGAAGTAGTCACTCTTTTCATGCGCAGGTAGATTAGGCAGATCTTATATGGGAGGGATGGGTAGTGGCAGGAAAGGCCCTGGGAAACTTAGGAGGACACCATGATTCTGAGTGAAGGAGCAGATTCATGGCATTGTGGGGATGTCAAGCACCAAGATAAGAATGCAATCAGGTGCACAGGTTTGGGAAGGGGGGAGATGATGGGTGAGTATCATCTGGTGAAAAGTTCTGGAAGGAGGGATAGAAGTTTACAAGTTGTTTGAAATAAACTTGAATCTTTGATACCAATGGAGCATCCACAATGAGATATCTGGGAAGCTGAATATCTGAAACTAAGAGCATGGAATGTTTATTATATGAAGACCTAACATGGGTACCAGAGCTTTGAATTTGTTTTTATCATCATCATTATCAGTACTGGTGATATTTACTGGTAAGTCAGGAACTAATTGAGCCATCCACATACATTATCTAATTTAGTCATCCAACAACCCCATAGTGTCGAATTTTGGAGATGAAGCAATAAAGCTTGGGGATGTTAGGAAATTTCTCAAGTACTCATACTATTTACAATAATAATTCCATATATCAGCATCTCATATAAGAGTTAAATTAAGAATAAAATGCATATTGCCCTTTAATTGAAGTCAATATATGGAGAATTTAGATCTCACCCACTGACCCTGGACAGTCCAGGAGGTCTGGCATCTGATTATCTTTGTTCTAGAAGGATTTCTAAGGTTAGACTCTGAATGCATGAACCAATTTGTAAACCCAGAAGGTCTCAGACATAGCTGTATAAAACCATTTAAGAATTAGACAGTTCTTTCCAAATTGCCTATCTCTCCTGCTGCTTACCAAATTATGTAATTCCTTATCCTTTGTGAAAATGCTTTATGTTGAGGGGAGTTTCTTATCTTTGGAAATTTTGATATAAGAATTATATTTCTTTACTAAAAATGCCAAAAAGTTTTTATGGAACAAAAATCTATAAAAGGATCTAGTTAACTCACGTTAGGTAATATTTGCATTGTTACCTCATAGTATTATAAATAAGAGCAGAAGACTCTCAAGTAAATCTATATCAAGGAGGGAGAAGGATCAATAAAAAACAAACAAAAATAAAAATAAGAAAGGAAAAATAAAAAAGAGAGTTGAAGCCATGGAGGAAACCCATAGGAAAATGGGAGAAAGAGGGACATTTGTGAGGATGTTAAAGAGTAGGAAAACAGGGGTGGTAGGGAGAAGTGGGAAAGGAGAGGAGACAGCATAGATGATGATAAATAGAAAGATAGATAGATGGATGGATGGATGGATGGATGGATGTATACATACATACATATATACATACATACATAGATGGATGATAGTTTTATTTATACACACATTTATACACACAAGTATATGTTATAAGCCTGTTTTTAAAGCCCAAACATGTTTCATTCATTCATGATCAAAATTCTATGTGAACCAAAGGTCATAAGTTTCAGTTAACAGTCAATGAGAAAAATTTACTGAGATATTATGATAATAATGTTATTTGTACTAGTGCTTAGAAGATAAAGTGTTAGATTAAACATTATACTTATGTAGAGAGTTAAGAAATTAAGACTGGGGAGTGTTTACATACCAATTACCATGGCACTTAAATTAAAGCTATACTTATTTGTATACTTATTTGCTAGTTTATCATAAAGCTGAGTTTCTAAGTCTGTTTACTGGAGAAATACAAAGAATTTCCCATAAAATTGAATACTATGATCAAAAGGTTTCCATAAAATGATGACTTGTGGTGCTGAAATTTATAAATTTTGTTTAGAAAGCATATGTGTTAGCATTTCTTTTTTGTAGAAAACTGTTTTAGTTCCATTTTTTTAAACCATGTTTATCATAGGAAATTTATTTTTCTCACCAATCTTGTGCCACTGATTCTCACCCTTCAGATCTAGCTCTAATATATCCAATAAGTAAAAACATAAAGAGACCTCCTTATCACTGGAAGATTGAAGGATTTACTAAGGAGAAGAAAATTTTCTTTATGGCACTGGTCTATCACTTTTTTTCTTTTCAAAGAGCTCACATGTTACGAAGCAGAGCTTGGTTTATGGTCAAACAGCTGGGTTTCGATTCCAGATCTGCCGCATAGTGTGAAACTTTGACCAAGTTAATTATTTCTCAGAGTTTCAATTTCTGAAAGAAAGACAAAACAAGTCATATTCGAGGAGTGACTGGCACATGAGATAAACCATGAATGAAATGACTGAGTGAAGGAACAGACCTACTGTTATGCTCTCAATTCAAAGGTGCTCAATAAATGTTGTTTATATTCTTCGTGATAAGTCCACGTTTATCACTTGTTTCAAATTCGACTCAAACGACCCTTTCCAGGAATCTCTTAGATTCGGAGCTTTGTTGTCTCCTTTTGATACTTACATTTCTCTTGTAACATAGTGCTTTACTGTTAACTTTCCTCTTGTTTTCAAGCTATTTTAAGTGTCTCTGCTTTGCCTTTTAAGCCAGATTCCTTCTTTAAAGACAAATGTAAAGACTACCAAAATGCTGCCTGTCTGGACACACAGCAGGCAAGCAGAAACAAAATGTATGCTACCTAACCTTAGGGATCACACACAACTTTTCCATCATCTCCCATCTTGCAGAGACCAGATGTGACATAACTGTCTTCACTGACACTGAATAAACAGTTCCGAATAATGATGCAAATGTTTCTCTGCTGTGATATAGACTAAGAGAAAACTTTAATGTTTATTTCACCCACAACATAAGGGCATTATAATTTGAGAAAATTTGAAAACATTGCTTGTATCAAATCAAAAAGAATAAGAGAAACCCCCCAAATCAGACCTGCTGGTACACTGAAATGGACCAAGCCAATAGTCCATGATAACAATTATCAATTATTTTATATTTAATATGTGCTCAACATGACACTGAGTGCTTTCAAACATTACATCACTGAATCTTCCTCATCACAACCCGAAGAACTGGATGACTATTATTCTCATTTTACAGATGAGGAAAATAAGATTAAGTACATTTTCAAATTCAACCCACAAGTGGCAAAGTTGGGAAACAGTGGTGTTTCTAACTCCAAACCTACTTTGTTTTTCCCATTATTCTTTGCTTCCTTTCAAGGTTTACAAGAATTTATTTACTTAGAGGAAAATGGAATGTTTATAGGCACCTGGCTACACAGAGAGTACCCTAAAATGAATAGGGGAGGGATAGCAAACTTTCAGATTCATCTCTAAAAACAAAGGCCTCCAGGTTAAAGCTAACAGAAGCTCGAGGTAAAAATTAAATCAATGTTTGCTAGACCCTGAACATCTGATGGCTATGGCTGTTCTGTTTCTACTCAGTTGTCCTCAACTCCGGGAGAACTGGTGACTTTGACTTTCATGAGTTTGGTTTAATAGCAGAATTGAAAAAAATTCGCATATGCAAACACTGTCACCCTGATGCTCTAAATGGAGCTGCTGCCTACCAATTTGTTGGGTTCATCAAGGAGCCCTGTGTAAGGCTTTATAGTGTATGATGTATATAGTATCACATTGAGAAGAGTACGGCAGAACAGATTTGTCTGGTGTATCATAAATCTGTCGTCCCTAAACATTCCAATGGACACAGTATGCTTCACCCAAATTTCTTTCAGGTCAAACCAATTTCCATGTGGAGGCTATGCTTCCTACAATCATTCAGACCACAAACCTAGTTTACAACAATTGCATTTCAGTGTCATGGAGACACAGCTGGCTTAAGACCCAAGGATGGATATTTCATTGTTTGAGATTCATTCTGTTCATTCTTTACTGAAAGGGGAGTTGTGGGGAGCTGATTCTTCTTATGCCCCACCTTGTAATGTTGGGACAGCCAAGAGAATATTGTTTCAAGCCAATAACTAGATCAATAAAAATCTGATCCTTTACTTTCAAATATCAAGCCCAAAAGCCCTACTGCAGAATAAGGTTGAGAATATTAGGCCATGACAATTCAGCTTCCTTTGATGTCAAAGGTCCACTTCCTTGATCTGGCGGGTTAGGTGACTGTCTCCTTCCTTCTCATTGCTCCACAAGTCATGCCTCAGTTCAGGACAATAACCTTTACCACAAGAACAAAATTCTTCAGGAAAGTCTATATGTGTAGGATCCCAATTCCTTAAGAAGTTGTTCTTTAATGGAACATGAGTTAAACACAAATCTCAAGCTGTGACTTCACAAAGAGTTCGGAAGTTTCCAATTTTATTTTCTGATTGAAAAATAGGGCCTCTGAATTTCTCCAAAGGTTGAAATGCCCACCTTGAGAATTGTCTGCAATTGTCTTTTCTCTGGGTAGTATTGCGTGTAACTTCATTTTTCATGGTGTTTTCATCTTCATTCCTCTGCTTCACTGGATCCAAACACTTCATGACTTTAGTCACTTTGCTAAAATTTGTAGAGTCAGGTTTAGGGTGACAGTTATGGAAAGAGGGACGATCAAAGAATATGTAACAATTTGCTACCGTAAATGATGCCTGTTTCACTTCACTAGGTTTGCCATAATAAAGTAATGCAGACCAGTTGGCTTGAACAAGAGAAACTCATTTCCTCACCATTTTGGAGACTAAACATCCAAGATCAGGGTGTTAGCAGGGCTGGTTTCTTTTGAAACTTCTCTCCATGGCTTGTAGACATGTGTCTTCTCCCTGTCTTCCCCTGGTCATTCTTATGTGTCTGTCTGTGCCCTAATCTCCCCCTAAAAAGGACACCAGTCATTGAATTAAGTCACACCCCAGTGCCCTCATTTAACCTTAATTACCTCTTTAGAGACCCTGTCTGCAAAGACACTCACCATCTGAGGTAGTGAGAGTTAGGATTTTGACAGAGGAATTTTGGGAAAGGGAGTGGGGGAGACAAAGTTCAGTCTATAACTGTCCTATTTCATTTTTTCTCCCCCCCCCCCATAGGTGCCTGGATTATACTCTTCTGCCTTCTGAAAACTTCACTTCTGACATAACTCCTCTCATCCATAGAAAACCCACCGGTGAGTATGATCCAGGTCCCAGTCCTCAGCCTCCCTCATTTACCATCTTTTCATACGTATCTTTACTGTTTTCAATGTCCCCTTACATTCAATTTGAGCCAGAGGTGCTAAAAAAAAATCACCATTTGAGTCTCTCTCCTTTCTCGTCTTCCAATATCATGAACAATGGAATGAAGAAGCAATAAGCAAGAAAGGCAAGAAAACAAGAGATCCATTTTTACCCTTGAACAACCTACAATTAAGATTGGGATTGGAACCCAAATGCAACCTAAGTATCACGTTCATGTTCATGCTCACTATGTAACGTTTTGTAGATGAAATAGAAATGAAATCGCAATGTTTTAAAAAATGAAATGAGCTTCTCCTTTACTGTCAACTTTTTAAAACCACCAATCTATTTCCATGTAAAAATATGACTAAATCAAAATAAATTGCTAGCATTCATTTTCCCCAATTAGTGACTTCATTTGTAAAGAAAACATTTTATTTCAGTAATTAGTAAAGTAAGTGATTAGGATTTAATTGAATTTTGAGGCTGCTTCCAACTCCTAAAGTTTAGATCACTTAAATATCTATAATTTAGCATTTGGCATTTAAATGATCTGGGCAATATGAAAAGCACTCTTTATCAGCTGGTTTTTTTTCAGGCAAGCAAAAGGTAGCCATGGGAACATATTGCATGTTGTAGTACAGAAAAAAATACTTATGGGTCTGTCATAGAAATATTAGTATTGATAATTTTTCCCCCTGGATAATCATTTTAATGATGATGCACTTTATGATTGATATTGCTTCTTTCTTCCAAAGGACCTCAAGGGTTTTTCACAGTATCTCTATTCAGGTTCTTCAGTAGGTCTTTAAATGATTCATGTTTTTCCACTGATGGTTGCATCACCCCTGGATAAATTATTTGGAGTGAAATTAAAGAAAGTTTAAGCTCTAGGTAAGTAATAAGGCAAGACAATTATAATGTTCATCTCATGCCTCATATGTTTGAGCCTTTGTCATGCTACGGTTGAGATGTTTTTAATATTTATATTAAAGTCAGTGTGTAGCAGGATGCAAGGGACATTAAATGGATCCTGCTTCTTACTTATCTAAAATGTCTCTGGTTTTTTTTTGTAATTATGCTTCTGAATTATGTTACTCTGACAGTAAACATGCATTAGAGAAGACAAAAGAAATTTAATAGGTGAGGCTGAGAAGCATAAAGGAAAAGGATTTGCAAAATGAGAGAAGATGTCTAATGAATTATGGTGGAAGAATTGGCCAATCTAGGAGTGTCTCTATTTCTGACCCTGCACCCTGACAAAAATTCCATCCAATTTGTGACCGTTCCCATCTTTGAAGTTAAAATTAGGCAGGTGAAACTTGGAAGCACCTGTGTCAGAGGGTCGGGGTGTCTCCTGACCTTTCCATCATCACGGGGTAAGAACTGTTCCTGCTCTTCCATGCCACCCCTTCTCTGAACACCTGAGCCAACGCTCTTACCTTTAATTACCTAAAACATAACAGACCTAAAGTCTGTGTGTTTATAAAAATGGCGGAGGGTTCTATAGACTGGATGTTTGTATGCCCCCCAAATTCATATGTTAAATCCTAACACAATTTGATGGTATCTGTTGGGGCCTATGGGAAGTGATTAGGTCATGAGGATAAAGCCCTCATAACTGGAATTAGCACCTTTATAAAAGGAACTCCATAGTCTCCCTCATCCCTTCTGCTGTGTGAGTACTCACCGAGAAGATAGCTGTCTATGAAGCAGGAAGCAGATTCTTACTAGACACCCAATCTGCCAGCACCTTGATCTTAAACGTCCCAGTCTCTAGAACTGTAAGAAATACATTTTTGTCTTTCATAAGCCATTCAGTCTATTGGATTTTTGTTGTAGCAGCCCAAACAGACTAAGACAGGGTGAGAGAAAGAAGGACTGAATGCTTTCTGCATACTCACTAAGTCCTTCATAAGAATTGTCTCAGAATTCTAGGAGATAATCATTTTTGCTGTTCTCATATTAAGGATAAAGAAATGGAGCCTCAAGCACCATAAATAACTTTCCCAGGGCTGTTTAATCAATAAGTTATGAAAAAATACTTTTAACCCCATCTGTAGGACTCCAAAGCACGTGTTCACCCCATTCATACTTTTCCTCTAGCTCAAGAGAGTAATGTATACACCAAGAAGTATGTAGGGTCATGAAAAAGCTAGAATTGGGGGAACAAGAAAACAAAATGCGTTAAGGACATAGACTATAATTTCAAGGTAGTAGCCCTCACAAAGAAAGTTTCAGAACCCAGAAACTGAGACCAAAAGAAGTGACTAGCCACAAAATCCCTGTGACAGTGCTGGTAGCCTTTATTCACAGTGTCTTACTACGTGTGTGTGTGTGTGTGTGTGTGTGTCCATGTTATGCACATATATCCTACACTGTTATTTACTTTCATAAAAAATCAGAAATTTAACCACATTAATTTAAGATCAGGACACCAAATACACATTTTGACTTATTTCAGAGAGCTCGATCTTCAAAGAACCTGATTTATATTCTGTTTCAGTAAACAAAATCCAATATATCTTTAGAGGGCCATGCGGAGACTAGGTCACTTCCAAGGAAAACAACCTTATCTTCATAACCTCTAGGTTCCAAGTGTGGGTCTCCATAGAGATAATGCCCTCATGAGCAGCAAGCAGAGAAAACTCATCCTTTGAAGAAACAACCTTTTGGAATTAGATGAAAGGAAAATAATTTTATTGATAGAAAAACATGGAGATAAAAAAAGGTAGAAATTTTCTTTTGAAATAATCACAGTGAATAGTAACAACTTGATAAATATAAGGACTCATATTTCACAAGTGGTACCTATTATATTTTTTCTTATATGATTATTTAATTCTTAATTAGTAAATCAAGTCATGATCCCAAAGAAACCCAAGGAAAATATCGAAAAATTCTTAATGTTATTCATTTAACATGCTTGCTTAATGTAGGATCATATGGTATGAGACACAAAGCAAGACAAGCAGCAGTTTTGATAATGTGATTTTCTATTTGTGACTGGGCTTTTGGGGTGGAACTAAATGCAGGAGATGTATTTTTAAGGGAACACTCATAACTTGGAGTATATTCTTTTTATTTTTTTGGCTAGGAAAAAAATCATGCTTATTACAAAAACTAGGAAAGTATTAAGAAACAGAAAAGAAATTATCTGCAGTCCCAAGAGGTAATTTTATCGCTGTGAAGATTTCAGTATATTTCCTTTCAATACTTGCATTTCCAAAACACACATTTAGCTAGTCAAAATTTTATCATCTAACCATTTTAGCTTACTTTTCGATTAATAGTATTTCCTGAATTTCTTGGACAGCAGGCAGCAATATACGTCTGCACCAGCCAGGCAGAGGCTTTAGTGGCTGATGGAGAATGATCTTGGTTTTGTTTTTTAATTTCTTTTTAATGTTGATTTATTTTTGAGAAAAATGGAATGCAAGCGGGGTGAGGGGCAGAGAGGGAGACACAGAATCCAAAGCAGTCTCCAGGCTCTAAGCTGTCAGCACAGAGCCCGATGTGGGGCTCCAACTCACGAACTCATGACCCAAGCTGAAAACGGACACTTAACCTACAGAGAGCTATGCAGGTGCCCCAGGAGAATGATCTTAACTGCAGTCTGCAGTAGTGATATCAGCAGCACTAGGGCTGCTTCTAGATCCTTCGTTCGGATCCAGGGCTTCGGGCCCTACCCTGAAGCTATTAATGCATCCAGTCGTCAGTGTTTCGTAAATGTCCCCCCCACCCCCTGAATGATTCTAGTGCATAGCCAGCATTGAGAATCAGTGCTCTAGATTTTGAAGCCTCCAAAGTTTTTTGTTTTAAACACTCTAGAAGAATTTTGCAACTGTTGCCTGACCCGTTTGAAAGTTGACCTACAATGTAAATATTTATAAAAGATGTAATCTCTGGTACCCTGTAAATATTGATATTTTAAAACATTTTTATTGTATTATTCTAAATGTATCTGGAGGAATCTAAAGAACACAGCAGTGTGATATTTACACTTTTAAATAATCCATTAACGTTGTTTTAACAGTCAGAAATTTCATATCATTCCTTTTAATCCTTGACCTTGTGTTTCCATTCCTTTAACTCCAGACAGTTTTATCTCAAGATAACACATTATTATGATTCTAAGTGTTTTGTTGACCACCATAACAACAAAATGTGTATGTGAGTTGAAATTTAATTTTTCCCCCTGATGTGTGACCTAAGGGCTAATAGATTTCTTGTGAATTGAGAAATCCCAAACGGAGCAGGTGCTCAGCTTGAAGGAGGCAGAGCTTCAAATTCAGCGGCTGACATGAAAATTTCAGCGGTGCTTGTATAACCTCATGTCTCTGCAGGTTGGCCAAAATCCAGTTGTCATCTATTGGGAACCTTCTGACTGGACAAATACAATTAAACACTGCAGCTGACCACTGTGATTCACAAGCACCATTGATCTGAGTAATTACGCCTATTAACACTTAAGGAAGACACACACGAAAGGGACTCAGAGAGGTTATTTTTGACTATCAGAGACAAACCCATGATACAGAGAAAAAACGCTTGAAGGTTAAGATGCATAGTACCTGGAGATAACTTCAGTACTCAAAATATGGCTACCTCTTGAACCAAAGTATTTCAAGTTGAGTCAAGCAAAAATGCCCCACAGCGGCAGAGACAAATAGTAAACCATTCGAAAATAACATTGGTGCCTGATGTTAAGGGTACTGCTGAGAATACCTTTAATAGATGCCCTACCTGGTAATGACATGATCCCTGAAAAACTAGTAAAGTGGGAACCAAAAAAGAAGTAAAGCCTTGAATCCCCTATAAACAGCCCCAAATGGATTTTATACAAATAGCAGGAGCAATGAGCTATGACTATGTCCCAGTTATTGCTTCCTTACTCTGAGCGAATTGAGGGCTTTCCTTGCCAGAAAGCTATGATCCTAATGGTAATAATAATAATAATAATAATTGCTGGTTGATTTTATTTTCCTGATCTGGGGTGTGGTGGAGTCAAGGGATTCATTTAGCTCTCCAGGGACAGGGGCACAGATTTCACTGGCATTGCCATTACATAACTGTAAATTTTTGCCTTTTATTCTGAAACTCCACTGTCCCTTTCTTCTAAAACCAACAAGTAGAGAGAACCAATGAAATTCTAAAACTCTTATAAAAAAAAAAACAAAACTTCTCAGAAATCCTTAAAATTTAGGCCGTTTAGATTTGACAGCCCCAAAGCCAACTCCCTCTAGGGACCTAAAATATTTCTAAGGGTCAGTAACAAGCCATCCCGTGTGTGGGGAAATTTCACTTCCAGCCTCCCATTCTGCCAGTTGCAAACCAATATGACTAAATACTGCAAAGGACTCATACAGTACCTCCAGCTTTATCACCGACAGGTTCAAGCTCCATTATCAGAACAGCTGCTTCAGCAGCCCCTGCATAATCTGAATCCTGAAAAGTTGGTCTCCAGGGACAGACATTGGCGAACTCTGCCCTTAACCATGATGGAAAGAACATTATCATATACTGTTAACAATTCACGTGGCAGCAGAACTCTAAGATGATCCTTAGATGCAGTTTTTTTTTTAGTTTAATTTTTTAATGTATGTTTATCTTAGAGAAAGGGAGAGTGAGAAAAGGTGGGGAAGGGGCAGAGAGAGAGAGAGAGAGAGAGAGAATCCGAAGCAGTCTCCAGGCTCAGCTGTCAGCACAGAGCCCAACTCGGGGCTCAAACTCACAAACTGGGAGATCATGACTGGAGCCAAAGTCAGACAGTTAATGGCTGAGCTACCCAGGTGCCCCGATTCATGTTTCTTTATTAAGAATATGGTACAGCAGGGGCGCCCGGGTGGCTTAGTCAGTTAACTGTCTGACTCTGGCTCAGGTGATGATATCCCAGTTCATGAGTTGGAGCCCTGCATTGGGTTCTGTGCAGACAGATCAGAGCCCGGAGCCTGCTTCAAATTCTGTGTCTCCTTCTCTCTCTGCCCCTCCCCTCCTTGCACTGTCTCTCCTTCTCAAAATAAATAAACAGTCTTTTTAATTAAAAAAAAATACATACACCATTATCTCTAGATCACTGGATGCCCATTCCATCAGTAGGCCTTAAACTGAGGATTCTTAAAAATTGCCCTGATACCATATGTTTTCACTCATATGTGGATCCTGAGAAACTTAAAAGAAGACCAGGGGGGAGGGAAGGGGAGGGAGAGAAAAAAGTTACACAGAGAGAGGGAGGCAAACCATAAGAGACTCTTAAATACTGAAAACAAACTGAGGGTTGATGGGGGGTGGGGGAGAGGGAAAAGTGGATGATGAGCATTGAGGAGGGCACCTGTTGGGATGAGCACTGGGTGTTGTATGGAAACCAATTTGACAATAAATTATATTTGATATAAAAAAAATGCCCAGAAACAGACAGCTACAGAGGGTAAACAGTATCTTCCCAAACTCTCTGATTACTGCAGAGATAGACTACTTCTGTCCAAGGCAACAGTGTAAGATTTTCTGAGTCCTTGGCATAACTTTTCTTTGCTCACTTCTAATATTGCTTATCATTATACTTTGACACTTTCTATTAGCTGAATGAAGGTTTTTCAAGATACTCTCCATTATTTTCATTCTGTTGTTTTTTTCCCCTTAAGATCTTCTGTCTTCTGCCACTTAAGGAAAAACAAACTCTTGCTTATTTTTCTCTTAGCTACTGTGATAGGTATTTTTCTGTGTCAACTTGATTGGATCAGGGGATGCCCAGGTTTCTGGTAAAACATTATTTCTGAGTATCTATGATGGTGTTTCTGGATGAGACTAGCATTTCAATTGGTGGGCTCACTAAAGTAGATTGCCCTCCGTAGTGTGGGTGGGCATTATCCAATCTGTTAAGGGCCCGAATAGAACAAAAAGGTGGAGGAAGGAGGCATTTGTGCCTCTTTTCTGTCTCATTGTTTGAATTGGGACATCTCATCTTTTCTTGCCCTCAGACTGGAAGTACATCATTGACTCCCCTGGTTCTCAGACCTTCAGACTTAGATTGAATTACACCACTGGTTTCCCTAGGTCTCTAGTTTGCAAATCATGGGACTTGTCAGCCCCCAGAACTGCATGCTGAATTTCTCATAATAAATCCCCTTTTATATCCTATTGGTTCTATTTCTTTGGAGAAACATGACTAATACAACTACTCTCCTGAATTTAATTCATTGCTGGATCTGTACCTCCACCTGATCCTGTCTACAAAAAAATTAATAGTTCTTACTTTCAACATTTCAGAAGGTAGATTTCATCTTACAGGCTTCTCTGGTCGTTAAATTTCTATCACATCATGCATGCCACACTTCAGCCTTATAAAACAGGAACCTTGACTCCACATCAACAAAATCTAGTGCACCGGGTATGGGAACTAATGTTGGCACTATCATAGCTAAAATCTTCAGTATTCTCTTCAGGACCCTCCAGCCAAAGCAAACAAACAAACAAACAAAATCTGCTCACATTAAAGGAACAATGATTGGCCCACTACTGTTGATATAAACACTATGTATATTCCTAATAGTATCTGTTTCTTTTTAGGGCACTTCTTATAGGATATCTGATGCTCTGGAAGCCCTACAAACTAGGTTAAATTTATTACCCAGTGTGGTCACAAATGATCGCATAGCTGTTGAATTCCTCCTAGCTAGCCAAGGGAAAACTGATGCTCCAGCAAAGATTTCTAATCTGAAGATTACCCCCATGCAAATACTACCGGTAAGGGAACACTTAGAGTTTGGGACCATTACTCACAGCCAAAATTCTAAAACAGGTCATGATAATTTAATAGGTCACTACCACCTTCCTCCTCACCCTCTTATTATTTGCCCGTAAAATAGCTGTCAATATTGGACTAAAAGGGGTGAGGCTGGGGATTTCAGCAGAGAAGTAAGGGAAGGCTAGGAAGCATCTGACTTAACCTAACACTCAGCTGTCTTCTGAACATGCAATTAATTTCCCTCAAAATTTGTTTGTTTGTTTTCCTAGGTTTTCAAAAATCTTTTCTCTGATTTCAAAGAATCCAAAGGAAACGGTTTTGAAAAGCCCTGATTTACTTGTAACCACTCCTTCACTGGCAGTGCAGTGTCTTCTTTAGGTCAGGCAGAGTGCTCAAATAAAATCCCAGGGGGTTGTATGGAAAGGGGGTAAATCAGCAATAGTCTTCTCTCTCAGCCACCTCTGATTTTGCTTTTCTCCACCTCCAGCCACACTTCAGTTTTCAGATCCAAGCTGCATGTGTGCAATGTTCTAGCAGCCCCGAACAGCTGCAAGAACACCTCAGTAATTGATATTTCTTCCTGGAATTATCCTAAGTTTTTATGTTTGTTTGAAAATTATTGGATTGCCCTCAATGTGTCCAAACATCCAAAGCTTTAAAAGCTCTCAATCTATTTTCTGATCCGTAGAAAACCAGTTTTTATTTTTATTACCCTTAAATAGAGAATATCATATAAATCTACTTTATTTATAATATTTAATATGTGGGGGTGCTTTTTAGTAAACAGAAATAGACATTGTATTTATTTATGTATTTATAAATCACTTTTTTGTTGTTGGTTCCTTAATGGTATTAGTTGTCCAAAAGGTGTTGATCTAATAATTCAACCTCTGATGAGAGAAAAAGCTAAATTAAAGGTATGAAACGTATTTGTTCATTTGTGTTTATACTCACAGAGAAGCTTTATAAGGCAATAAGAGCTTGGACTCTAGATTCCAAATATGTGGTTTCAAATCCCAGGAAAGCCATTTGCTATGGCTTTGGGCCGGTTAATGAAATGCTCTCCTCCTTATTTAAAAAGAAAAATTGAATATGATCCAAAACAATTAAAGGTGAGGCATGTTTTTCTAATTGATAAAACTGATAAGAAGGCGTTGTAATCCAGAACACTTTACAGACAGATTCAGGCACAAAATATCCTTTCCAAGAGGGCTGTCTGCATGTGGTGAATTTGCCATGACTCCGGATTGGGAGAACTGGGGGTGAAGACCTGGGAGAATAGGTTGAAATCAGAAATTCCCCCCCACCCCACCCTACACCTCACCTAGAAATTCTAAGAGCAAGGAGAGGAGAAGATTTTAATTTGAAGACAGATTGAAACTTCAATATCCATCAGACTTGTAATAATGGAAAAGGAGATCTGAGTAACCCAAATCTCTGGTATTTATGCAAGATTAACTTTCAGAGATGAAAAAAACCAACAGAGCTAGTTTTCAGGACAGTGGTGAAAACGATACTAAAGCTTCTTCCTCATTGTCCAACACGGAGTCTAGCGAGCTGAGTAAATAGCCCTGTCTGTAAAGCACCTGGCACGTGGCCTGAGTTCAAGGTAGGCTAGGTCCTTCCATGTCTGGTTTCCTCTGTCTAGTTCTGGGCCCTTCCTTGAAAGGTTCTCATTTATAAAATGCAGGGGGTCCCTGGGAGAGCTCCATGAGACCAGGCATTCGTGTGTTGCTTCATTCACACACATGCAGTTCCTTGGGCTCTTTACTTCCCTATGTTCCATCTTAATGCACAGTTTCAAAAGCAAGGAAATAGAGCCCAGGAAGAATATGCAGAAAAGAGAGCTGAATTTTAAGTTGGCCACATTCTTTTTTTTTTTAATTAATTTATTTTTTTGAGAGAGAGAGGGAGAGAGAGAAGAGGGGCAGATAAAGAGGGAGAGCAGGAATCCCAAGCAGGCTCTGCACTGTCAGTGCAGAGCCTGATGTGGGGCTCGAACTCATGAACCATGAGATCATGACCCGAACTGAAATCAAGAGTCAGATGTTTAACCAACTGAGCCACCCAAGCACCCCTAAGTTGGCCATATTCTAACCCTCACACAGTTCGGTTACATATGTTTTTAAAACTGCATAGATACTACAAGTTTTCAATGGACCTTGGAAAAATATTGTTTTGGCAGCTGCATCATTTTTAGGCTTTAATTCCACTGTATTTTCTATTACATGTGCTTCTATAAACTCACAAATATATAAATGTTAGCATGATTAACATTTTTGAACTATTTCCACAAGCCTTGCTAATTTTATCTAAGTGAAGAGAAATAGGTTGTTTGAAAAGCATCAATAAAAATGTTATTTGCTCACAATTTTAAGTGACATACAATCTTATTAATCAATAAAGTAAGTGAAATTTATTTGCAAAGCCTTCATTAGGGGGAGTGCCATGTTGAATACATGAGATTCCCAAATAATGTGTTAGTATTTTATATAAATAGGCGAAAAGAGTTTAAATGTGTTTGGAAAATTCATTCTCTCATGAAATTTAAGTATTCTACCTGATGCTTTAGTATTTTGTTTAGCAGATTTTTGTCCTTAATTAACATGATATAAAAGTTTAGGCTAACCTCTCTTCCAATTATCCTGAATTCTAAATCTGTAGAATTGAATGGAAAGTCAGAAAATGAATACTGTTTTGGTTCAGTTATAATTTCCATCAACATCAAGAGATACTGGGTGAACTGAAAGGCCATGCAGGATGGGGAAGCACCCAGGAGAATGCAGAAACCCACAGCACAACTGAGTGGAAGTGTGGGCCTGGATAGTGCGGCCAAAGCTCTGAAACCACTGCTCTGGTGGACTAGGGTGATGGACAGAGGGCTTTGGATCACACAGGCAATCACTGGGGGCACATAGCATGCATGGACGCAGCAGCGTGCCTCCCCCGGAGAGAGAAGAACAAAACACAGGGGCTAACGTGGAGCCTGCTGGCTACAGGTCTGGCGGCAGGAAGCTGGGTACCCACACACGGGGCTGGGATTCAAGGCAAGACCACCACTCAGTCTTTGAGGGAAACAGAGAATGGCACAGCAGGCGTCTGAAGGTTCTGGGAAGTTCAGTTCAGAAATGTTATCAGAACTAGCACACAGAGTGAGCACCTGATTGGCTCCCAGTGTGTTTAGTGCCAGATCATAGCATTAAGTAAATCCTTCTGGCCTGAAATCAGAAATGATTCTAGCAGTTGGGGGTACGCTAAAACTGTAAGCGGATTCAAGAAAGCAGGAACTTAGTGGAGATTTTTAGTGTGTACTTTCAGATTTATATTAGGTCCTTGAAAAAAAAAAAAAAACAACTATGCATCACCTCTGACTTGATTTTTCCAGTTCAAGATGAGATTATTTTTGTGCACATGTCTTAGGGGGATGTTGAAGGAATTTAATGTGATTATGGTGCTAGAGTGTTTTGCACCTGTTTTCTAGATTGGAAAGCCTCACAGTCAAAGCTTGGTTTAAACAAGTCTTAACTGGAAGCAATGTGGGTGAGTGTGCGCTATTGTGAAATATGCCATCCTTAGTTTATACACACACGAACACACAGAGACACGCTCTACCCAAGCACACTCTCCTTTGTACAGAAAAATATATGTTTGTTTGAATTGAGTCTGTATGCGTACGTACATCGTGAAAGCCAGCTCTCACGCAATGTGGACAAATGCAACAAGTTCCTAAAATTAAATAAACAGAAAGAGAAGCGTTTACTTTTGTCCAAAGCTCAAAGCAATCCCTTCTTAGCCTTTTACAGGAAAGAGGCCAGAATTCAATAGCAAGTCTTCTACACAGTTTATTAAAGTAGAAGATAAAACACTTCCTCCAATCAGGGAGAAAAATTGAGAGCGAAAAAATATAAACTCTCACAAGAGCTGCCTGGGATCCTTAATGGAGAGTAAGTGTTCCCAACATCTGGGGCAGAAATAAAAGTCATTTCTACAGCATGAAAAATGGAAACAGGCTCATTGCATTGAAATTCCCCTTGCTTTTCTGCATGCCTTGTGGGAGACCGAACATCCACTTTTGTTTCTCCCCTGGTTCATCTTTCCATTTCCATCATGCTTTACAAAAAGAACTATAGTTATTATAAATTTCTTATGTGCTCAATTACCCTTTGACTTATCTTCCATTTATTCTTTTTTTAGTTGTGTCCAGTCAGATCTGCCAGCTTTCTTTCCCTCATTTCTATTGCTTTTAACTTGTTGTTGTAAAGTAGAATACCACTCATTATTTTTCCCCATCTCCTCTCTCTCTCCCACTCGCCCTTTCCCTCTCTCCCCCTCTCTTTCTCACCCTCTCTCTTTCCCACTCCTTGTCTCTCCTTCTCTACCCCTCTCTTTCTGTGTCTCCCTCTTCTCCTTTTCTCTCTCTCTCTCTCTCTCGCTGTGTTTGTGTGTGTGTGTGTGTGTGTGTGTGCACGTGTCTTTCTCCTTCCCTCTCATCAATTAGAAAAGATGTTATATTAGCTAGCCACACTGTTTTGGACCATGGTTTCTTCATAGAAGCAATGCAATGCATTTACTTTCCTTTGGGCAGGCCTCTACTTCTACCAGACATTTTAGATTTCTTCTTCACCAGCTCCTTATGGAATTTAATTTTTATTGTCTACATATATAGTTTTTAGAATCTTCACTTGAGATTGAGACTCTTTTGGTTGGTTTCTCAGAATAAGATCCAATAATCTAATATGCTTAAGAACCAGTACACCTCCAACCCCCTGATTTCCCTTCTTTTCTAGCCTTGGATACTGCTCCTTCTCACACTCCACGTCCTGGGAAACTCCTGAAAACACTCTTGGTACTGAGAGAATTCAATCACTCTCAGTTTCAACCATGTGAGTTATTTTCAGATCTGCCCACCAGACTCAAGGTTGTCAACAGAATTTTTTAATTCCACATTCCCGGTTTTCTAAACGTTATTTTCATCTGTGTTCCACTAAAATTTCAAACTTAATATGTTCTGAACCAGTAGCTTTCAAACTTTTTAAAAACAGACTCCTTTTTACAACATGTCTTAAATGGAAACCCAATATTTTATCACTTTAAAGTTAACAGAACAGCAAACACTTATCCTTAAATGTGACAATTGGGTCATTTTGTTACATACATACATATATACATAAAAAACTATGGGTAACAGTTGGGTTGCATTTCTGTACCGTGGTCTAAATTCAGAAAAAGACATTGAAAAGCAGCAAATTCTCAGCAATTCTTTTGTAAGAATTTTGAATTTGAGTACGTAGACAAACAAGTTCTGTACAATGAGTGAGTCAGCACAGAGGCTCCTATTTATGCCATCGGTGTCCACCAATGAGATAAAATTTATCTATTGCACATTTAAGTGAGTGTGTTGTTTTATATTAAAATGTGTCAATAGCTAATTTTTAAATTATGTTCTGTGGCTTTCAGAAATCCTGACATGCTTCTAAGGAACTATGATAATCCATATAGCACAGTTTAAAACTTGTTCTTCTATTTTATACCATGTTCACCATTTCTCATCAAAAACTGTTCTCTCATCCTAATATTTATATCATTTTGGTAAAATGATGACTGCTTCTTATTTTTTCTTCACATATAATCACAAATCCTCCTAGTGCTAATGTCAGGGGTATTTGAAT
The DNA here is from genome assembly GCF_023721935.1 of Panthera uncia. Lineage (NCBI taxonomy): Eukaryota > Metazoa > Chordata > Mammalia > Carnivora > Felidae > Panthera > Panthera uncia. Next base: position 129,620,060 of record NC_064811.1, on the reverse strand, counting down.
TTCATTCGGTTCTTTCTTTTCTACTTAATTGCTATTGCCCTTGTCTACACCTGAATTAACTCACATCTGGATTGTCAAAATAGTTTCTTACATGGCCTTCCTATCTGCTACCATCTTTTTGTCCAATTTATCCGGCACTCTGACACCTGATAAAAATACTACAATTCTCACATCAGTCCCTTACTCAAAAAATATCAATAGCCCTCTGCTGTCCAGAAAATAAATGCCAAATACTTCTGCTCAGTTACTCATTATTCAGTTACTCATTATTTAAATCTTTTACTCTTCACAACCTCAACAGTAGACACATAAATACACACACACATGCACACACACAAACCCTAACTGAAATATTTCTCCACCTCACTCCACATCTATCACACCCATATCAAAATCCATTCTGAGAACGTCCTTTATGACTTCCCTAACTACTCATAATAACTTTATTTTCTCTCATCTCTGATTTCTCTTGCCCTCGAGGTCGATACTATGTGAGGGGCAGATAATTATATACTGTTGACTCGTTCTCATTATTTTATATATGCACATCTCCTTCAAACTAGATGGCATGTCTTTTGAAAAAAAGGACCTCTATTTTCTTCATCTCTCCTCATTCTCCACCTCGCACACACTTGGAATGACTAAAATAGGCTGGTTTGAGGAGTAATCTCTCAAAATCACTTGACTATCATCATTTTTCAGTCTTCTTATTGAATACTTAATTCTTTTATTTTCACCTTTCAATGAACTTTTTTGTTTTTCATTACCCGTATGATTTTCTCAGGAACTGTGTATACTCAGTGTGGATAACTCACTTGGCCATATTAAATTTAACTCAAGCCTTGGTATGGGAAAGGACTTTCAACACTAGCAATTATCAAATTCCCTAGTAGGGTAGATAGTATACAGCATCCTGAATCAGAACAGAATATTTTAAAATTAGGCAATACTCTGGTTTCTCTTCAGATCGTATAAATCTTTCGCCTTTTACTAAAATTAGGCGATACCTTTTACACACACACACACACACACACACACACACACAGAGTGATGTGTGTGTGCCCCTAGGCAGATCTTTTGTCCTATTCACATACAGAGAACCAATACCTGAAAGGGTTACTAATGTGCTCTTGGCATATCTCTTGAATGGGGTGAAATGAAGAAAAAATATGAGAGAATTTAAATTAAAAGAACAAAATATTTGATTACATTAACATTCAAAAATTTTATTCAGCAAAAATATCAAAATTATAATTTAAATCAAATAACAATCAGATTTAGATTGCTTCTTACTCCCTCCCTTGAATCAGCCCTAGAGAAACCACAGAAAACAAGAATCAAGCTGAAAAAATTATTCAAAACCTTTGAGAGCTCCGGGAAGACTGATAGCATCTTGGAAGGAAAGAAGGAAGCTTTAGCATCTGGCTACAAACATCCAGCTTTGAGGGAATACACTGCAGGAAATACATTAAGTTGTTTTCTTCTCTTTAAATTGTTTTGGACAATTATTGGCTGCCCCATAGTCACAGGAATTCCCTCAAGTCTAGGCAACCTTTTTTGCCTAGACTTGAGGCAAAAGGGATTTTTTTGAGGAAAGGGATGAATGTGGAAGAGAAGTCAATGGTAGCACAAAAATCCCGCTGGGGCCAGGAGCTGGCAGAAACAGGTGTAGGCACACTGGCTACCCTCAGGCATTCATTATTTGCCTCCTTCCTCTCCAAACAGTAAGGTTCACCTCACTCCAAAGAAATGACCCCTTCCTAAGCTGCCTCCATCTAAGGGGGTTTTAAAGGTGAATCTTTTAGATATAATGGCCCACCTAGTGGCTCTGTAGTGCCTGGATGTGCTGGTTTCCCCTCCTGCCCTTTCCTAAAACTCAGAGAAAACAGGTTCTTCCAGGGCTTCGGTATTTCCCCATTACACCTTACAAGTCAGAGCAGGAATCCATTTTAAGAGAACATGAACATACAAGCCAACATGGCTAGACTCTTAAAGCAATCCTTTCAACAAATAAAGCAAAACCAACAATGAATAGAAAAATAATTTTAAGCAATCATGATAAATGCTCTCAAAAATATTAAAATGAATGTTTAGTAATATTTAGTGGGATGAGGTCATAAACAGAAAGCAGAAATGTTAGTTCTGGAAAATAAAACAGTTTCAATGGTTTAAGATAAATAAATAGTAGTGTAGAAATAGCTGAGAAATCAACTAGCATGCCTGTAGATTCTACTGAAGAAAACTTCCTGAGGATAGCATGAAAGGCAAAAGGGAAATAAAATATAAAAGAAAAATGAAGAGATATGGAGGAGAGAAACAAAACTACCAACATACGGAAAATAGAAATATTATAAAAATATAAAATAAAAATAGGAATTTTAATGATATATAAGGACATCAGAAAGTTCTAAAGGCTTTCCACAAAGAAATAAGAATCAGACTTATGTGAGACTTCTTAACACTACTTTGATGACAAGAAGATAATGGAGTAATATTTTTTAAGTGCTTAAATAAATCAACTTTAAACCTATAATTTTTATAATTTTTCTTAATGTTTGTTATGAGAGAGAAAGAGAGACTGAACAGAGGAGGAGCAGAGAGATAGGGAGACAGAATCATAAGAAGGCTCCAGGCTCTGAGCTGTCAGCACGAGCCCGACGTGGGGCTCGAACTCACAAGCATGAGATCATGACCTGAGCTGAAGTCAGACGCTTAACCGACTGAGCCACCCACATGCCCCTGAACCTATAATTTTTAAATCAACCAGACTGCCTTTTAAATGTGAGGCAAACACATAGCAAGACTACCTTCCCCAGCTTTCTTTGAGGTAGGGTGTAAGTATGTGGTTATATTTTGGCCAAGGGAAAATGGGAAGAAGTATGCCACTTCCAGGCCTAACTCATAAAATATGTGATCCTTCTATCCCCTATATGTTGGTAATATTGATGGCCAAAGCAATTTGGGAGTTATGTATTGGCACATTAGAATGTGAATTCAAAGTGTCAAATTTCTGTATCACATTCCCTTCAGTTAAAATACCTTAAAAAAATACCTAATTGGTTTCTCTTTTCCTGATTGGACCCTGACGAATATACCTGGCAAACAGGGGCCCCTTCAGCATTCCAGGGCCAAGTACAAAGGATACCAGTAGATTGCTACATAGCTTCTCAAAGGTTGATGTTAATAACGCTGGTCAAGAAAAGATCACTCATTGGGCAGAATGGAGAGAACACAATTCACTGCTTAGGAAATGAATCAGCAGAATGATGTTCATGAATTTTCTAACTTAAGTCTCTGACCAAGTTGTATCACTGTACAAATCCATGGATTTGTACGAGGCCTCTAAGTATTACACAGCTGTTGTTCCCAAACAACTGTAAAAAGTTACCATCTCAATCCAGACCACTGTCTAGATCACTGTCCCTTACTGACAAGGTTGCTTTCAGACTGGCATTATAACAAGGGGAAGTGTCTTCCCCTGAAAGGCAGAACTACAGAGGGTCTAGCAACACCCAGGCTTGGCATATTCTTTTTCTGTGCAAGCAGAACAGGTGGGGAATCCACACTTTCCCTTATCTTCTGCTGGGCTTGGTTTTGTGAGTTTCCTTTTTTCCTTAAAGAAAGATGGTTCTTCAATCTGTTCTATTTGATGTTTCGCTATCTATCCTGAATCTTGACACATGACACATGAAGACCCAAATAGGGCCAAACTTACATGACTGGCATATCCAAAATCATTAATAATTAGATATCTGAAATTATAATAAGAGATTACTTTAAACCTATAGAATTGTCAAAAATTAGAAAGCTTGATAATGTTAAGTGTTGGTGGGATGTGCAGATACAACTATCGTGCATATACAGTAGGAGTAATGTGGAAATGCTTAGTCAAATTAAGCACACACATTCTCCATATCCCACCCTCTCCTGGGCATTTACTCTGAGAAATGTTCACATAGACCCTTCAGAGGACACATGTAAGTATAGTTATCACAGTGCCATTTGAGATGACAGGGAGTAGGAGAATCTAGAGTGTCCATAAAAAGACAGTAGATAGGTAAAATGCAGTGGAAATACATCATGGATTATTGTGCACTAGTTAAACAGATCAGAGTAGGTGTGCGCATAGCAATATGGACGTATCTTGAAAACACTGAGCTCAGGGAGAACTTTTAACTATATGGCATGATACTGTTTATTTAAACTAAAATATGTATGCACACAATATATATTTTGCAAAAAACATACAAAGAAATATATACTTAATAAACACATTTGAATTGTTGTCAAAGTGAGCAGGGTAGATAGTTAAGGAAAAAAGGTAAAATAGATTACATAAAGAAGTAAAACAGAGTGGTCTGGTGTGGCCATAAACTGACACGGCACCTGGAACCGAGGAAGTATGATTAACTCAATCCCACACAATTATGTTCCAAAACAAAAGCAAACACACAACCATAAATGCACACATATTGTGGACAATTATATGCTAATTCATTTAAAAATCTAGTTTAAATAAATAGCTTTCCAAAAAATATTTTTAATGTTAAAACTCAGGAATAAGTATAAAATTGGAACAGTCAATATAATTGAAAGAAATTAAAAATACTCACCAAATGCTATCTTCTCCCTAAACTCTAGGTTAAGGCAGTTTTAGAGATAAGTTTACCAACTTTCAAGAAACAGTTAATTTCTCTCTAATACAAGTGTTTACAGTAAACAGTAGAAGAGAAAAACTTCTCAGCTCATTTTATAAGGCTTCTATTACCTGAATTCCTAAAGTAGATAAAAGCACTAATTGAAAATAAGGAAAATGTTGGAGTTTTAGATCTATAATTTTGTTATTTGCTTCTACGTATTGGAGACAATGTTGACTCTGTCACCCTGGGTCCCTGAGTGACCATACCCCCTGGAGTTGAATGTGCTTTGTGTGAGGAAGAAAATATTTTTTGTGTGTGTTAAATTAGTGCTGTTTGTGGATTATCTATAACTTCAGCTTATGTTACCTTAATACAGAAAATTTTATATTGTGGTAAAGGAATAACAGAAAAGGAAGCTATAGCAATCATAAACATATGTGCACCTAATGATATACTTCCTAAATATATAAAACAACAACTGCAGAACTGAAGGAAAAGAATAGATAAAACAATGGTACCTGGAGGTTTCAGTCCATTCCACTCTAAAACTGAGACAAAAAATAGCAGACCTATAATCAGTAAACTTGAACTACTTGTCATTGTTGGCCTTGTTAGATATATACACCTAACAAAAAAATTCTCATTCAATTTAATCATTTTAAATCATTGATTCATTTTAATCACACAGGAAATATTTTATGAAGTGAGTGAAACATTAAACTACTGAGAAAGCTTTAGTTATTCCCCAAATCAAAGTGCCATGTTAGAGGTTGCAATTCACGGTGTGCACATTGTTAATGTTTTCAAGTTAAGAGATTTATTATTAAGTTTTTTAACTCTAAAAATTATATCAACAAAATTTTTTTCTAATAAATTAGTATATTATGATAATTTTTAGATAGAAGGAAGTAAACTGCTTTGTTCTAATATTATATATGTACACATTCCAATATTATAATATACATATTTGATAAACAAAAGACATTGTTGATCTAACATCTCAATCTGTGCTTCTAAACAAAGAAATTGCATTTTAAATTAATATACTAATTACCATATCTTAAAAAAATTTTAGAAGCCTCCATTGTTCTTAGCACAGTGTCAAAATTTGATATTTAATATTGTAGCTCATACACTCTTCTACCTTAGTTGTGTTATAATTACATTGCTGAATTTTAAAATTAACTATATAAGTACTTTAATAATACAAAGCATTATTTAGTGGCTAAGGTATATTTTTTTTCATTTTTGAAGTGTTATATGTAAATACATTAGGAATTACTCTGTAACGGTTTGATTAGTATAGCATAGCAATATTTGCTTGTTATTATGATTACTTCACTATTTAAAATAAAACTGCTTTCAAATTAAATAACTTTAGATGCATATTATTTTAAAACGCTATAAAATTTAAGATAAAACACTACATTGTTAAATATCACTTCACTGCAGATGTCAAGATTAAAGAAGAGCAGAGGTGTTAGAATAGAATTATAAGAATATTATTCTGTGTCATTAAAAGACATTCTGGAGAAATTTGATGAAATGCCAGGGGAAAATAAAATAGAATTCAGAGCTATTACCTTCAGCAAACTATAGCACAGTTATGTCACTGATAGAGTAAAATGTAAATTTACCCTCTACCTCCATACCAACTATATCTAATGAGTTTTGAGAAAAACTGAAAGGAAAAAAAAAAAATGGATGACCTATTTACACCAAAGTACTTTCTCCTGTCCAGATACATAACCATGTAACTGGGATTTTCAACTAAAAGACAGTCTTGTTGAAAGTTCTCCATCGCAAGTTAGAAGTAATAACATCTTGGGGCACCTCGGTGGCTCTGTTGGTTTAATGTCCAACTTCGGTTCGGGTCACCCCTGTGAATCCAGAGTCACTAGAGCAAAATAAATGCTTATCTTTGTGTAACACTGAGATTATGTGGTTGCTTATTTCAAGAAATGCTTAGCCAATACCAAACAAAAACTATATCAAAATTTGATGATGGTATAGGCAAACAGTTGTGCAGAATACAAAAATCAACAACAAACAATATAACATATTTGCAGGCAATAAATTATAAAAATGAATAATTTAAATAGAAGATATGATATATTAAATTTATTTTGAAAATGTGAAAGATTCTAAATATTTCTCAATTTTGTAGATACAATCCCTGAGCAAAGTAATGTGAAAGAGATCATAATTAGAGTTAGACTTATAACTTCCAAAATACAAGTGGCTCCATCTGAGAATAATGTGAAGAATTTTGCCTAAAAACACAGCAGAAGCAGGATTGCACACATTTATGTAAACACTTACAAAAACCCTATCTAGATAAAAATATAAGAAAAAATTGAGGAACCAGGAACATGCCAATGCTGTTAACATACTGTAAAAAATTAATAGAATGAAAAGTTATCATAAAAACCGTTATGGCATTTTGTATTTCTTGGTGAGTGTGCCCTTTAAATGTTTTTTATAAATCCAGGAGAAAGAATATCTTTTTTGTTTCTAGCTTTATTGAGATCTAGTTGACAAAATTGTATATTGTACAACTTAATGTTTTGATATACGTATGTGTCAACCAGGCTCATCAACTATAACAAATGTGCTACTCTGGAGGGGGATGTTAATGGGGAAAGCTGTGCATGTGGGAGGACAGAGAGTATATAGGAAATCTCTGTACCTTCCTCTCAATTTTGCTGTGAACCTAAAACTTCTCTAATAATGTATATAATATATATATATATATATTACATATTATATATATAAAGTCTTAAGATTAAAAAAAGTAAAATCCAAAAAGATTATCCTAGGAGGGCTGACTTAATGAAGTAAGCTCTTTAAAAAAGGGATTTAGAAGTCAGAGATGGTGGAAGTCAGGGAAAGAGAAGAGACAGCAGATATACTCCTACAGATTCTTTTTGTTGTTGTTATTTTTGAGAGAGAGCACGCACATCAGTGGGGGGGAGGGGGCTCTCATGAACCGAGAGATCATAACCTGAGCTGAAATGAAGAGTCCAATGCTGAACTGACTGAGCCACCCAGGCGCCGTTACCCTTACAGATTCTAAAGAAACAAACCATCATGACAAGTAAGAGCCATGTGGCAGGGAATGGGGCTGACTTTAGAAGCTGAGAGCCTCAGTCTCTTGACTGTAGGAAACTGACAACAACCAACAAGTGAGGTCGGAAGTGTCCTGAGCTCTGCATGAGAACACAGCCAGAGCTAATACCTTGATTTTTTCCTCGAGGGACCCTGAATGGAGGACACAACTAACCTGTGTCTAGATGACCAAATATGAAATTTGTGAGATAAGAAATTTGTGTTGTTTTAAGACACCTTAAATAACAACAACAACTTTGGCTATTTTTCCCCATTGAGGTAAAATTGACAAAAATTGTGTGTACGTAGGGTGCACAACTTGGTATTTTTATGTAAGTATACACTGTTAAATAATCACCACCACCAAGCTAAGTAGCATATCCATCACCTCACATGGTTATCATTTTCCTTTTTTCTTTCTTTCTTTCTTTCTTTCTTTCTTTCTTTCTGTGGTGAGAACACAAAAACTTAGAACTTAAGATCTACACTCTTAGTAAATTTCAAGTATACATTGCATGTATTCTTAACTATAGTCAGATTGCTGTACATTAGATCTCCAGACTTTATTCATCTTGCGTAACTAAAACTTTGTGCCCTTTCATCAATATCTGCATGCTTTGTCCTCTCCCAATCCTGGTAACCAGCATCCCACTCTCCACTTTTATGAGTCTGACTATTTTAGATTCCTCATATAAGATCATACAGTATTTACCTTTCTGTTCCTGGCTTGTTTCACTTAGCATCATGTTCTCCAAGTCCATCCGTGTTTTCCCAAAAGGTAGAATTTCATTTTTTAAAGGCTGAATAATATTCCATTATATATATATATACATAGCACATTTTCTTTATTCATTTCATCTGTTAATAGATATGTAGGCAGTTTCCATCTCTTGGCTATTGTGAATAATGCAATGAACATGGGAGTGCAGATATCTCTTCAAGGTACTGATTGCATTTTTTTGGTTGCATAGCCAGAAGGAAGATTGCCAGATCATTAGGTAGTTCTATTCTTAATTTTTTGAGAAAACTCCATACTGTTTTCCATAATGACTGATTTACATTCCCATCAACAGTATACAATGGTTCCCTTTTCTCCATATCTTCATCAGTACATGTTATCTGTTGTCTTTTTGATAATAGCCATTCTAACAGGTGTGAAGTGATATCTCATTGTGGTTTTGATTTCATTTTCCTAATGACTAGTGATGTTGAGCACATTTTTGTGTACCTGTTGGCCATTTATATCTCTTCTTTAAAGAAATATCTATTTAGATCCTAATCCATTTTTAAGGGGGTTATTTGTATGGGGTTTTTTGCTATTGAATTGTAGGAGTTCCTTACATATTTTGGATATTAACCTCTTGTCCCAGATATGTGGTTTGTAAATGTTTTCTCCCATTTTATATGTTGCCTTTTCACTCTGTTGGTTGTTTCCTTTGCAGTGCAAAAGTTTTTATTTTTATATAGTCCCATTTGTCTATTTCTGCTTTTGTTGATTTTTTTTGGTGTCATATCTATAAAAATCACCCAGACCAATGGTAAGAAGTTTTCTAGGTTTTCTTAGAGTAGTTTTCCAATTGTAGACCTTATGTTTAAGTTTTTAATCCATTTTGAATTGACTTTTATATATGGTATAGGACAAGGGTCTAATGTCCTTCTTATATATATGGAAAAACAGTTTTCCCCAGACTCAGTTATTGAAGAGACTATCCTTTCTCTGCTGTGTGTTTTTGCCACCTTGGTAAATAAAGATCAGTGGACCATACATGTGTGGATTTATTTCTGGGTTCTATATTCTTTTCCATTGGTATATATGCCTATTTTCATGCTGGTATATCACTGTTCTGATTGCTGTAGCTTTGTAGTGTATTTTAAAATCAAGAAGTTTGATTCTTTCAGCTTTCTTCTTCTTACTCAAGACTGTTTTGGCTCTTCAGGGTCTTTTGTACCTCCAAATGAATTTCATGATTGTTTTTTCTATTTCTATAAAGAATGCCATTGGGTTTTGATAGGGATTGCATTGAATCTGCAGATCACTTTGAGTAGTACGGATATTGTAGCAACATTAATTATTTCATTCTGTGAATACAGGATGTCTTTCCATTTTGACTTGTGGTTTTTTTAATCTTCTTTATTAGTGTTTTATAATTTCCAGTATAACATAGTTATTTAATTTCCACTTACCTGAATTTTTCTATTACTTATTGTTACTGATTTTGGGTGTATTCCATTCTAGTTGGATTAATTTTGATCTTCTTAAATGTCTTAATACATGTTCTGTGACCTAACATGTGATCTACCTTTGAGGATGTTCCATGTGCAATTGAGAAGAATGTATTCTTCTGCTGTGAGGGGAAAGTTCTGTACGTGTCTGTTAGGTGCATTTGGTCTATGATGTCAAGTCAGTTGTTTCTTTACTGACTTTGTGTCTGTATGTTCTATACATTTTTGAAAGTGGGTCATTGAAGTCTCCTACTGTTATTGTATTGCTGTCAATTTCTCCCTTCAGATATGTCAATATCTGCTTTTATATTTAGGTGCTTTGATGTTGAGTGTACACATATTTATATTTGTCGTACTCTTCTATTGAATTGACCTTTTATCATTATATAGTTACCTTCGTTGTCTCTAGAGACAGCTTTTGTCTTAAAGTCTTTTGTGTCTTATCTAATATAGTCATCCCTACAGGGGCCCTCAGTGATGAAGGTTGTTGGGATCCTCCTCCTTATCCATCAGCGGGTGTGGGAGAATCCCAGTTCAGGTGCCCCTTTTAACATTGAGGCTATGCCAGCCTGAGATATAAGAGGACTACTATAAAATGCTTCCGAAGCAGGCTCCAGGCTCTGAGCTGTCAGCACAGAGCCTGACTCGGGGCTCGAACTCAAGAACCGTGAGATGGTGACCTGAGCTGAAGTCGGACATTCAACCGACTGAGCCATCCAGGCGCCCCATCATTGATATTCTTTATTGCTATCCAGTGAAACGTTGGTATTTGTTGAAAGGCATTTACTTGGCAATGTGAACCCACCATAGAATGTACGATAGAAAAACCAAGATGATACCATCAAGTTCTTAAAAGTTAATTTAGCTGAATACTTGGTCCTATTTTTAAAGAAGCTGATAGTAAGATATCAATTCTAGACTGCAAATAAGATATACTTTAGGAAATGTCCACTTGTGACTTTCTTAACTTAGTACCAATTTGACATGATATTTTAAGTAAAATTAATATTTTAAGCAAATTTATGATGAAAAAAATCCAATATATATACTATCCTTCGAAACATTGAGAGGAATAAGAAACCATTTTAAGTGATATTGTGAAAGTATATTATTGAGGCTAAAACAAATTGATGCCAAATGTTTAGTTAGCTTTCAGACAGAAAATGCTGGAAAAAAAAATGTTGAAATTCACTTCAACTACATATCCCAAGATCAGTTTATCATTAATCTAAAACTAAATTTTAAAATCAATTTATTTTTCTATGTTGTATAATATTATATAATTTTTTAATGTTTATTTTTATTTTTGAGATAGAGAGAGATACAGAGTGCAAACAGAGGAAGGGCAGAGAGAGAGGAAGACACAGAATCTGTCTGAAGCAGGCTCCAGCTCTGAGCTGTCAGCACAGACCCCGATGCTGGGCTCAAACCCATGAGCCATGAGACTGTGACCTGAGCTGAAGTCAGACACGCAACCAACTGAGCCACCCAGATGCTTCCAAAATTATACCATTTTTAATGTTATGTTTATGATCTGAAAAGGTATCATGGTCTTTTCATTTTATACATGATATATAATAGAATTATAATGAATGTAAGCTAGTGCAATAATATAAAAATTAACAGTTAAAATTAGTGAACATGGTAAAGAATATGTTATTGATGTACATCAATGTATAATGAACTTAAAAGAATATTGTTTTAAATTTTAGTAAGGATCCCCAATGAAGTATTTTACATATTTACTGCAATAGTTCACTAGAACTATTAAATATTTATGTAGGTTTCATTGTACCTAACGTTGCAAAACTGGTCCACAGTAGAGAACATAGCTCTCAAAAATATTATTGAAAAGGTACATAAGGTCTGCAATATTACAAGAAAGACTATTAAGTTTCATTTATATCAAAAATCCAATAATGGAGCAATTAAGCATTGAAACTATCATAAAGAATTTTCTATCTACAAAAGCAGATGTATAACTCTTTTATGGTGATGATTATTATATCTAGACAACTTTGACTTTCTGATTACTGTGATTAAATTTTACATTAAAAAATGTATTTGTATTTCCGGAATTCTTTTCCATTTGTAACTGCTGTATAATAATTACACAATTGCTACAATCATACACAATTTATGTAATTATTATGTAAGTAATATACTGACTTAAGATATATTTTATTTGAGGAACAGGTGCTTTTTAAAAAATCACTCGAAAATGTCATGTGGGCTGATGAGCAGCTTTACTCATCAAATTTTGTCTTCATCAGGAATTATTTGCTTCTTAAGGAACAAAACTTACTCAACTAGTTTAAGTTAAAATGGAAAATTTTTTAAGGACAAGGGGATTTTTTTTTTAGAATGAAAGAACTGAAATCAAGCCCATCTTAGTGAAAGCCTGGAACTAGGACCTGAAAGGCAATCAAATATCAAGATGCCCAGGGACTCTCTCTTTCTAAGGTCACATAGTCAATTATGTCTGTTCCACTGAATACCTTTCAACCCTCTTTCTCTTTGCAGACAAGCATTCTCTACTGTTCTTGTATGTACACAATTATGGCCAACTTAGTCATGAGTGGACACTTGTTATATCTTCTTTGTCCCAGTTCCAAGGCTCTGGCTTGCCCAGCTTAAGTCAGCCAGCTCTGCCTGGGCAATGTGGGGAGGACTCACTCAGCCAGGACCATGAGGTCTCATTCCATGGGCAACACAGACAAATACAATGTTTCTCCCTTTATACATGTGGCATACATTGCAAGACCCCCAGTGGATGTCTGAAACTACAGATAGTACTAAACCCTATATATACTATGTTCTTTCCTATGCATACTTACATATGATAATGTTTATAAATTAGGCACAGTAAGAGATTAACAATAATAACTAATAATAACAGAAAAATTACAACAATATGCCGTAATCAAAGTTAAGTGAATGTGATCTCTCTCTCAAAATATCTTCCTGTCCCTATAGTCACCTTCTTCTTGTGATGCTACGCAATGATAAAATGCCCCTGTGATGAGATAAAGTGAAGTGAATGGGGTAGGCATTGTGATGTCGCGTTAAGCTACAACTGACCTTTGAGGCATGTCAAAAGGGCGATCATCTGCTTCCAGACTGCAGTTGACCTCTGGTAACTGGAACCACAAAAAGGAAAACCTCACACAAGGAGGGAGTACTGTAGCTCACAAATGAGTCCTAACTGCTCCATCTCTCATCACGGAGGCCTGTTTCCATGCCCTGTAAAACAGGCAGTCACCTCATCCTACACAAAATGAAAACCTTTTGAGCATTAACATTGGGTTTCTCATCTGGTCACCAGGATCTTTTTTAGCTCATGTAAACTCTGACATTTTTTTCAGTTTTTAGAGGGATTAGTATGGGTGAGGACATAAATAGGGCTCAATTCATGCTGGGAATCTAAAATTCCTAAAGATCCAGAACACTGTAAATGAAAGGAGGCCTTTTGTATGTAAAACTAATTTGACCTGATGCACCCCCTTAAAAGGGCCTCAGGGACCCCAAGAGGTACATAGACTACATGTTCAGAACCACTGATTTATATTATTTAATTTTCCAAAGGGTTTATATATTAAGAATAAAGAAATTTCGGGGCGCCTGGGTGGCTCAGTCGGTTAAGCGTCCGACTTCGGCTCAGGTCATGATCTCACGGTTCATGAGTTCAAGTCCCTCATACGGCTCTGTGCTGATAGTGCAGAGCCTGGAGCCTGTTTCAGATTCTGTGTTTCCCTCTCTCTCTGACCCTCCCCCACTCATGCTCTGTCTGTCTCTGTCTCAAAAATAAATAAACGTTAAAAAAATTAATAAAAAAGAATAAAGAAATTTCTTATGGAACCAAACAGCTGGAACAGGAAATGGAGGAAAGTCTATTGCATAAGCACGATTAGAGGGATGAGATTCAGGAGTTGAAACATGGTATCATTAAATTAAAGTTGTATTGGTCCTCATGGAACTATGTCTGAATCTACACAAGACAGCCTGTAGATAGAATCTGAAATAGCTGTTTATATATGGATTCTGTTTGATGTGGGAGCCTTGCTGTCCCAAGACAAAGCATCATGCTTCTGTGCATGGAGGAGCCCAATATACACAGGTTTATCAGGAACATGAAGAGGTTTATCAGGAACACGAAGAACTAGAAACCTTGATACAGACAACATTCTCAACACCCAGGGAAGATGCTACCAGATGTAGTAGTTGTGAGGTGCTCTCCTGGACCATAAAGACAAATAAGCATCTGAGAAGAGTCAAAAGCAGAACATGGTATACAATACATTCAGGGTAAATGTACATTCATGTATGTGCCCAGAGATGCTCAGCAGTAATTCTATGAGAGATTTTAGGTAACGTTAAAGATGATGCATTGCCAGGTGAGTCCAAGAGCCAGGGAAATATTGGTGACACTTGATTTGTACTCTTGGCTGGCAAGTATTCTGTAAATAATCATCATCTACTTGAATACTTTACTTCTTTTACTTTCAAGACTCCAAGAGAAGTGTTTGATTGACACAGTATTTTTATATCAGTAATTTCAAATTTAATGTAGACTCAGCAAATTTGTGTTCTCTTAAAAATATGAAACAATTGTGATGCTACACTCTTCCATTTTCTAGGGGGTAACTAACAAGATTATGGTTTCTTCCACTACACAGAAAATGAAGCAGAAAATGGGCCATACTCACTTCTTGATTTATTTTCCCTAGAATCAGTTCTTTTTTGAAATTTTTTTTAATGTTTATTTATTTTTGAGAGAGAGAGAAAGACAGAGCGTGAGTGGGCAGGGAGTAGGAAGAGAGGGAGTCACAGAATCCGAAGCAAGCTTCAGGCTCTGAGCTGTCAGCACAGAGCCCGATGTGGGCCTTAAACTCATGAACCACCAGATCATGACCTGAGCCAAAGTCGGACGCTTAACCAACTGAGCTACCCAGGCACCCCTAGAATCAGTTCTTATAATGAACCTTGAATTGCCCTTTTCCTGGAAGAAGTTGCATGATTTTCCAAAGTATTTTCTTTCTTTTTTAAAAAATGTTTATTTATTTATTTTGAGAGAGAGAGAGAGAGAGAATGCAGGAGAGGGACAGAGAGGGAAGGAGAGAGAGAATCCTAAGCAGGATCCTCCCTGTCAGTGTAGAGCCTGACACAGGGCTTTATCTCACAAACCATTAGATCATGACCTGAGCTGCATTCAAGAGTCAGAAGCTTAACCGATTCAGCCACCCAGGTGCCCCCACAATATTTTCAAGCTTAGCTTATAAGACTTCAGCAAGAGAGCCCCTACAAAGCTATAGAATGTATTAAGTATGAGTGAAATGCTTAATTAATGACTAACTTACATTCGTTGGAGAGCTCTTTTCCTACTAGGGAGAAAAACGCTTATTTCTTGTCCTTAGTTTTAGTCATCTTCATTGCTGAAACAACCCAAATTGTTTCTACTTGAAAACAATTTTCAAAGGCACGAGAGAAAATGTGTTGCCAAGGAGACTGCTGACATGCAGGGGAAGGAAGGCTTTGTGGTTATCTGTGACCCTGCAGCTATGATTTCTCCTGCCTCCAGCTCTTGACTTGCAGGAACTTGCAAAAGCTTCTCCCAGAGACTGTGGTCACCCAAAGACATTAGTAAATCCTTCATGGTCCTCAGATCAGATTTCATGCCAGTTTATCTCAGTCCAATAAATCTGATATATACCTTGAGTAACTTTCTTAGTGGCAACATGAAGTCTCCCAGAATGAGCAAGCAGGGGGCCCAGTTTTACTATTTTACTTCATATGTGGTATATCATTTATTTGTAGTGATAATTTAGTTGGGAAAGAATGTGGAAGCAATATGTTGAGTTCTACTGGAGTTACCCGAGAACTTCAAGAGGCATAAACCTCAGTGACACCGTATCCTGAAAAATCATGGTGATCTTCCATTTTCATCAAATATTTTTTTTAACGAAGCTCAAGGTTTTAAGTACACTAGTATTGCTCCTTTTTAAAAATAATTACATTTTAGATATCACTTAGTTATCACAACCTTGAAGAGGCACCTGGGTGGCTCAGTTAGGTGTCCAATTCTTGATTTCAGTGCAGATCATGATCTCAGGGTAGTGGGATTGAGCCCTGCACTGGGTTCTGCTCTGGGCACGGAGCCTGCTTAAGATTCTTTCCTGCTACCACCCATTCTTGCTCTCTCTCTCAAAAAAAAAAAGTCACAACCTTGAAGAGAAACCAAAGAGCACGGCCAAGTAAACTGTTCACGGTTTTTGGACCAATAACAAAGGCAAAACTAAAAGGAGAGAGATTAGCTGAGAGCAAGAATGCCTGAAGCATACCGTACTTGACTGAAATGATGTGCGGTCAACAACTATTGATGAATATGTCTACGTGTTGCTGGATGTGTCACATGAGGCAGGAGGGCGTCTGGTTACTGCTCTGCACAATCAGACAAGAATGAAGAGTGAGCTGCTCTAACATTTAGATTAAGTCGCGGAAGAGTTCTTTTTTTAAATCCTTTTTATTAGAGTTTTCTGGCTATGAAAGAAATGTCACTATACACTATGCAATTGTGTTCTGATGTGGTCAAAGGAACATCAAATACTGAAGTCAATTAACATTTCAGGATTCTATAATGAACCTAATTCAGAGTAGAAAACAAGTTTTGCAGTATTTTGGTATATTTTGCAGTGCCAAGTACACTTCTTTTTATGTGATGTTTGGAGTATCACCAGGATCTGCCTCAATAAACTCATTGTGTATTAATAATAAATTTAAGAAACACTTTGTAATGGCAAAACAATTTGCTCTGAGCTTAGTTTTACATTACATCAATATGAAGCATTACTATATATATAGAGAGAGACACAATAGCATGTTTCTTTTTTTCAAAAAAATGTCTCTACCAAAATCTAAAACTTATTAGATCAAATAGGTCATTAACTTCCAAAACACTCCTGGTACACTCTCCCTCTTTGAAGCTTTTTGTCCTAGAGGAACTCTGTGCATTATTTGCTCTGAGAGAGATCCTGAAATGCCTTCTACACTGGTTCCACACATGCTCACAAATACATTCTGGCTAAAACATATATATAATTACCAACTTTATGTGTCAATAACTGCCTCAAAATTATTAGACTAAATCCTCTGTTATTAATGGCCACTTCCTATGCTTTAAGAAAAAAACCCATAAAGTGTTGAACATAAAAAATATAGAGGCGTGTCTAGAATTTGAAAAATTAATTAAATGAATAAACAAATGAATGAAGAGCATACCTTCAAAAAATACTTATGGACTGACTGTTTTACTCTAACAGTACTTCAGTCTTTGGGATTGTGTTTAACATATATGTAAACCTCATAATAAATCTTTTCTTTTTTTTAAGGTTTTTTGTTGGGGGGGGAGCAGAGAGAGAGAGAAAGAGAGAGAGAATTTCAAGCAGGCTCCACACTGTCAGCACAGAGCCCAATGCAGGGCTCAGTCTCACAAACAACAAGATGATAACTTGAGCCTGAATCAAGAGTCAGACGCTTAACAGACTGAGCCACCCAGGCGCCCCTAAATCTTTTCTAATACTAGGCCTGAAGTCATTGTTTAAATATGTCTCAACTCAATCAAGACAATACAAACCACCATAGAAAGCCAAATATTCCTCACCTGAATGCATCCTCAGGATACTGGTAAAGGCTGAAGTGTACTCACTATGAAAAACTGTATATACTTAATCTGAAGATTCTATGAGATCTAAATTCTAGAAAATCCCAGTTATCATTCAAAGTCCAAACACTCATTTACTCACTTCATTTTATTCACTCATAGCCAATAGCCCAAATGGACAAGGGCAGGTTGTCCTCCCAGAGACTTGACTATACCCTCCACGGAGCTGCTGTCTACCTGCTGTGTGATATCAGCAGTTACCCTTAAAGAAACAGGGCTCCAGGAGGGTACCTTTGTTTCTTGCCTTCATAATTACTACTACTACCTTCTTTATAGTGTGACCATCATGTTCTTTCTCTCCCCTGCTCTTCCCCCTGGTCATCAGTGTGCTTCCCATTCAAACTTTGGGGACCAAAACCTGCCACTCTCCGATAAATCTCACCATAGCCAGGATTTGCAGGTTTGTGCCACATATAGACAAAAAGAAGAAATTGCAATGGTTATACAGAGAAGCTTAAAAATTTTTTTCTTAAGGAAAACAAAATGTAGAATAGTTTCTGGCTGATTCAATAACAGCAATTTGGAAATGATCTTACCCACCAGCAGGGTTTTGATGGTGTCTCTTTCAAACTTGAAATGCAAGGTCTACAAGCCCTCTGTTTTTAGTTCTTATCACACTTTTAGCCCTTTAGATTATTTTCAACTTTGTGCTCTATATTAATGCTTTTCACCTGAAAAACTCGAATTTGTCATTTAAGACCCAAATAAAATGTCATCTATTTTTTCCTAAGTAAAGTTAATTGATCCATGCCTGTGCTTCCTTAGCTCTTCACATGTACCTCCATAACATGTGTTAACATGCACCTCTATGACATTGTGAATATGTATGTCCATGATGTAGGTTAGAATGTATCTCTACAGCATGAGTTAATGTGTACCTCCATAACGTGTTAATATGTACCTCAATGTTTTAGTCCACTGTGCTACTATAACAAAAATAACATAGACTAGGTGGTTTCTAAACACCATGAATTTACTTCTCACGGTCAAGGTACTGGGTAGTCCACGATGATGGTGCTGGCAGATTTGGTGTCTGGCGAGGGCTCACTTCCTGGGTCAGAGATGCTTATCTTTTTGCTGTGTCCTCACATGGCAAAAAAAAGTAGGGTAGCTCAATGAGTTTTCTTTCATAAGGGCATTAATCCCATTAATGAGGGCTCCACTCTCACAAACTAAGCACTTCCCGAAAGATTAGCTTTCAACATATGAATGGGGGGGGGGGGACATGACTAACGTGCATTAAAATATATGTCTACAACATTTATGAATACGTACTCCTGCATTTGGATGGGTTTGCATTATTTAGTTCTTATAGACTGGCAGATTTTTTGCTTTAACTGTACTTTATGCCACTGAGAAAAAAACTCCTACCTTAAGCCACCTCATGCTACCTTAACTAATACATCTCTTTCATTCATTTTGTTTGTTAGGCATCTAATATGTTTTAGGCACTGAAGATATAAACAAGACATGTAAAGAGCCTGCCTTCATAAAGCTTACATTGCAGAGAACAGAGATCTAATACGTAAGTAGACAAATTAACAAGTAGCGATAAGTCTTACATAAAAATCATACGAGCACTGACGTAGCAATTACTGCAAAACCTAATTTATATGGGCAGTCAGGCGAAGCCCGCAGAGGGAACATTTGGACAGAAATCTGAAAGTCCAAAAAGGGCTAGTTCTTTCTTTCCTTTGTCTGAACTGCTCTATAACAACTGCCCCTGGCACAGTGCCTGGTGCCATAGATGGGTGCTCACAGATTGATCAAAGAAAACTTAACATATTGATCTCATGCAAAAAAAATGTCTTGTGTAATAAATGGATGAGTGAATAAATGAGTTGTGAAATCTGTATTTGGTGAAAGCGCCCTTAAACTTAACATAATTACATGTAAATTGGTCTAAATTAAACATGCTATACTTCATTTTAGTCAAATCTGTATTTAATTAGGTAATTAACATGTTCTGATCATTTCACAACACTTTTATAGAGTGCTGATTACAGTTGATAAATGAGCATTGTGCTATGAATATTTAATATTTTACTCATAACAAAGAGAATTCCACATTTTCTAAAATAATTTACAGTCAAAATGCCTTCAATCATTTTTCTGCTATGTTTTGACACTGTATCTTTAGAACATTTTTTAGAACATTTTTTTAGAACATTTTTTTAGAACATTCACATTGCCTAAAATCTCCCACCTATAACCACTAGTCCCTTCTCAATTTTGAACCAATTATCTGTGAAGAGGTGTTCCTGCATAGGTAAATTCCATTTCTTTTTGGATTTTAAGAGATAAGGTAATTAAGAATAGCATGCTTACATTCTGATAGGTCAAGTATCATCTGAAAATTGAATTCCTAATTAATTCTGTTTAGAGAATTATCATTGTATAAATGATCATTAGCATTATACCTGCATTCAGAATTAATTATTAAAAAATACCAAATTTTAGTCTTGTCTTGAACACTCTACCTAGCAAGAAGAAGCAGAGTCATTAAAATGAAGCACATAGAACAAACACTTTTTGAGGTTGAAGTGAAGATTAAAATAAATCTAAGCTGCTTCCTTATCCATTTCTTGTAAGAGTTTAACTTCCCAAGGGAATTTGATTTTTTTTTTTGCCAATATGGACCATACAGAGAGATTAATCCTGGTTAATAATAATAAGTAATAGTAAAATGTCAGGCCTCTAGGTAAGTTTCTTAGTGAATAGCACTGGTCAACTAATGGCATATTGGTAATACCAGTCTGTATTCTGCATAAACCACAGAGTGGCTAGGGGGAGCATAAAAAGGGCCAACTTTACAACTTGGCCTTAAATGGCTATAACATTTCTAAGACTATCCATCCAAACAGACAAAACATAGTCATAATGATTGCAAAAGCCAAGATGCCTGGGAATAAAGTGTTTTGGTCTTTGTATGGCCAATGTATGAACAAACTAAGAAAAAAATGGAATGAGCAAATTTTAATTTAGTTAACATACCATAAGGAATCACATATACTCTGCTTTTTTTGTTTTTTAACTTTATGCTTGAGCCTAAAATATGAAGATGTTTCCTAGAGAAAGATTCAGCACCTTTTAGTTAAGAGGTCAGGAAAAGGAAATTTGGAAGAACTTTGAAGGAATCGGTAGAAATTTGGAAGGAGGAGAAGAATCTAGAAGGAAGAACCAAGGAAGGAAAATGTCAAGCAAAAATCCTGTAAGCATCATTATTTTTTAAAAGTAATTTCCATAATTGAACCATAAACTGTTGAAAGCAACTAAACCAGTAGTTATTAAAATCAATCTGAAACAACAGGCATTGGCGAGGATGGCAGAGAAAGGGGAACTCTCTTAAAATGTTGGTGGGAATGCAAACTGGTGCAGCCACTCTGGAAAGCAGTATGGAGGCTCCTTGGAAAGTTAAAAATAGAACTACCCTATAATCCAGCAATTGCACTACTAGGTATTTACCCAAAGAATATTAAAATGCTAATTCAAAGGGATACATGCACCCCAAGGTTTATAGCAGCATTATCTACAACAGTCAAATTATGGAAAGAGCCCAAATGTCCATCGATTGATGAATGGATAAAGATGTGGTATATATACACAATGGAATATTACTCAGCCATAAAAAGAATGAAATCTTGCCATTTGCAATGATGTGGATGGACCTAGAGAGTATTTACTAAGCAAAATAAGTCAGTAGGAGAAAGACAAGTATCATATGATTTCACTCATATGTGGAATTTAAGAAACAAAACAATTGCACAAGGTAGGGGTGAGGGAAAGAGAGGAAAACCAAGAAACAGAGTCTTAACTATATGAAACAAACTGATAGTTATGGGAGGGGAGGTGAGCAGGGGGATGGGTTAAATAGTGATGGGTATTAAAGAGGGCACTTGTGAGGAGCACCGTGTGTTGTATGTATGTGATGAATCACAAAAATATACATCTGAAACTAATATTACACTATATATTAACTAATTGGAATTTAAATAAAAACTTGGAAAGGAAAAAAAAGAAAAAATCAATCTAAACCTTGAGTAAAGTTTCTTAAAAACCAAAACCCCAATTTTCCTCATTAATTACTGTTCTTAATACTATCAATTACAGTGAGAGAACACATTATCCTGTATATATTTTGTTTTATGAAGATATTTATAACATTTCTTTCCTTTATTTCTCTGAATCTAGAGAAAGTTTTGGATACTCGAAAAGGTGGTGACTTTGAAAACTTTTCCCTCTTAATAAGCATATTAAATCTATGAGGTTCATTACAAAATTGTCTCCTAAGAATGCAATGTGGCACGTATAGCAAATGGAATGTAACGTTTGCAAGGTTTTAAAGTTTATTGCTGTCAGGAAACTGGCTTAGAAGTAAGATATACAGGTTTTGTAATAAAAATAATAAGACAAAGCTTTAAAAGCCTAAACTGTCCATTAAAATTTTAATGAAACACAAATGTAGTGCAACCATTGCTTACATAAAGATGACTCTTTCAGAGGATTGTATAAACTTCATGAATATTTGTCTTTTCTCCATTATTCATCTTCCTATTGAACTGGGATCAAGCTCACAATGTAATCTTTGCACTGCTTATCACATTTGTCTTCTTGGCAAATTTTTTGGGTTAGAAGATCTATGCTCATGGAAACATGTAAGGGCATTGGCATTGGTGAAATACAATATTTTGCCTTTCATTTTAATTCTGCTACCAGCTAGAAATTCCTCCCAAAATAATTGAAATGCAATCTCCCCCAGGGGTTAGAGATGTTCAATGTCATGACAGTGTTTAGGTTGCTGTTAAATGGACCCATTCCTCCTCTTCCACAGGCAGATGGCTTGACTATCTTTCCTGATCTTCCTTACAGTTGTGTGTTCTGTATATTCTAAGACAATATAATGACTGCTAAAGTGATTGGTGCCTCTTTCAGACCTGGCCTGTAAAACCTCCAAATGTGACCCTCCTTTCTTTTTTCCCTTTGCAAAGATTTTGGAAGCCAAACAAAGGGGATCATGGAGCCACAACATAGAAATACCTACTTTGAACTTCATGAATAGAGAAGTAAACTTGTATTGGATTAGTGGATGAGATTTGGTGGTTTTCCTATTACTGCAGTGAGCATTACCTTAACTTATAAATACAGTAAAAATTTGGTTTGTGAGCATAATATGTTCCAGAAACATGCTTGCAATCCAAAGCACTTGTATAGCAAAGCGAGTTTCAAGAACCATTGACTCGGCTGTGATCATGTGACATTCAGCATCACATACTACTGGTATTGCAAGACATCGTTCATTTGTCAAGTTAAAATTTAGTAGAAATGTTTGCTTGTCTTGAAGAATACTCACAGAGCAAGTTACTTGCAATCCAGAATTTTTTTAATTTTATTTTTTTAAATTTTTTTTTTAACGTTTATTTATTTTTGAGACAGAGAGAGACAGAGCATGAACGGGGGAGGGGCAGAGAGAGAGGGAGACACAGAATCGGAAGCAGGGTCCAGGCTCTGAGCCATCAGCCCAGAGCCCGACGCAGGGCTCGAACTCACAGACCGTGAGATGTGACCTGAGCTGAAGTCAGACGCCCAACCGACTAAGCCACCCAGGCGCCCCCAGAATTTTTTTTTAAATTGTGACTTGAAAAACATGGGAGATGGAGCAAAGATAAATACCAGAAAAAAAAATTGGAAAATTTTTCTTTGTATTCATCAATAAATGAATAATATATAATATTTACATTCAGGCCTCCAAAGCCAACTTCTGATCCCTGGGTTAGAGCACTAAGGAGACACAAAACAATAGAGTATCTCACCTTCTGCCTTAGTGGGTGCCCATGGGAGCAGGGGGGCTGCACCATGAGAAGAGAAAAGGAGAGCTTTGGTCATGGACAAACCCTGAGACCTGAAGAAACCTGGCAGGAAAGAGACACTGGCTCACTCAATGTTTAATACCACTACTGGAGCTCTCGTCTCACCAGCAGAAAGCAAAAACAAAAAAAAACATAACCAGCAAAATAGAAGAAAAAAAAAAACAGTTAAACATCCATAGCTTTTGACTGCTACTTTAGTTTACAAAAAAAACAAAAAAAACAAAAAAACCCAAAGGTTCCCCACTCTACTATTCACGTAAATGTCATGTGACAAAAAGCAATCAAAACTGTTTTATGGTCAAACAGCTGAGGACAAAGCTGGATTAAATATGTTCTTTACACAGAACTCCTCAGTCCTTTGACATTCTGCTCATTCCAAATATCCAAGAGGAGCCTGGCATATGCAATTTCCTAAATTGATTTGATCGTAGGCCTCTTTGGGGAGCACTTCGCAATACACAGATAGTAGGAGAAAAAAAGTAAAGGACATAAAACGACACGAAGAGGGGCACCTGGGTGGCTCAGTTGGTTAAGCAGCCGACTCTTGATTTCAGCTCAGGCCATGATCTTGTGTTTGGATAGAGCCCTGGGTTGGGCTCCATCCTGGGTGTGGAGCCTGCTTAAGATTCTCTCTCTCCCCCTCACTCTGCCTCTCCCTTGCTCATGCATGCACACGCATGCACGTTTTTTCTCTCTCTCTCTCAAAAAAACTAAAAATATTTTTTTTAATTTAAAAAAAAAAGCACATAAAGAAAAGATGCAGGCACATACTATCCTGATTTTGCCAGCAAATTGACACCTTTACCATTATTCCTGCTATAGACTGTAGAATTTCACCCAGCTATGCTTATCCTTGTGCTCTATGATACTATATTGCAAGATAGCTAATAATGCCAATAAAAAGGCCCCTCTATTAATTGGGACATTAGCCTCAAACCACATTTCAGTGTTTCCAGGATGAGTTAGAAAAAGGAACCACAATAACCAGCTTCGTAGCTATTTCTTTGGCATGAGTTTCTTCTCTTCCATCTGTCTATCTTAATACATGCCTTTGTATGAATTATTACTTAGTTAACATTTGTGCTGCTTACAGCATAATCTAAATTGGATACCATCGCCTAGGAAATGACCTTGGACAACAGAGAAGCACTCAACAGTAATTTCCTCAGTCTCATACTGAAGCAATGGCGAAAATGTTGCTGTCTCCTGCCAAAAACAAATTTGAGAAATGAATAGGCTGTAGAAGTGTAACATTTTGAGTTAATATTCTTGACTTTCCATGCTATCCAATGACAGGAAGTCTCTGTAGGTGCAAATGCAACATGAACATTTCTACTACAATTGGTAGGTGGTTGTGGAAGAAGCAATGGGGGAAAACCAACCAGCCAACCAAACAAAAATAAACAAAGGTTTATTCAGTGAACAGAACACCACTCCATGCCTTATTCTCTAAGCAAAACATTTGTAAATGATGATCATACTAGAATTCCTTCAAGAAGATGGCAGTGTGTTCATTTTAAATGTATACACAGTCCTTAAGGTCAAATGTAAAAAGCAGATCTCTTCTTTGGTAAGTTCCTTATTTATTGAAAGAGGAAGTAAAATAAATAATGCACTACAGAGTCTGCCTGAGGAAATGCATTTACCTTCTTTTGGTCTTGTTTCTGATTTTTTTTAGTCTGTTGTTCTTCAAGTAGAATTATTCTTTCTCCCAAATAGCTTTTTTTTTTTTGAGGTGGCACTCTCTATTTTAGAGAGTTGACTTAGCCTCTGTGACATGAAATGGTACTGTTTGGATGCAGTTGACTTTAAAATGCTCTACTGAGTTAGAAATAGAAAAGCATGAAAAAAAGGTAGCATTGGACACAGATGTGTCTGCACTGTTGCATTTTGATAGATTCCGTCATCTTTATTTATATCCAGTTTTTGAATGCTTCAGAACATATATACTTCATATATGAAAAGTTTTGTATGATCAGAATCTCATAATATTACTATTAGAAGTGAAGTCTTTAAGGACCAAGGGACACTGTGTTCAATATCCCCAATACCAGCAGAGAGAATGGGACCCTACTACATACAGCATCAAAAATCCACCCCTTGCTTCCCAGGATGTTGTTTTCAAGACAGGTTCATGTCTTTGGTTACTCTGGTTCCTGACCACAAAATGAAGATGGAGACGGAGAAAAAGATAAACTTTATTATTTACATTTTGCAGATAAGAAAACATGCAGAAAGTTGGGTTTTAAATTCAGGTCTCTCTGGCTCCATATTCGTGTTGATGGCGATCAGAATGTCACCTATAAATGTCATTGATTAAATGATGCAGTCATATTGATCCATGAACAATGTTCCTCAGCTCTGCCCTCTGCAATTTTGGATCTATGTACCCAAGGTGACTTTCTGACGGAGAGCAGAATTGCTGTCTTCTTTCTGACTTTTACTTGTGTCCCTCACTTTGATGATATTACTGTTTGTTGAAACCATCCTGCTTGAATCACCTGTTACTTCAAGTCACCTCTGCTTTGACGATTTCTCAAGTTCTCTGCATGACACTTTTATAAGACTTGTATATCTTCCCTCACTGCCTCCATTCCCTTTCTGTCACTCTTTCTCTTGTCCTTCTGTCTTTCTTTCCTTTTCAGCGACCAGACTTTCTTAGGTAAGAAAAATTGTATTGGATGGAGGCTCTGGGTCTCATGAAAGATTCTGATTTCTATTTACACTCTTTTTATGGTTCTTGTAAAAACCCTCAGTCGTCCCTGTTTATGTCACTGTTTTGGTGAGATTTTTTTTGACTTGTTGCAGCTGTGAACCTATATTGTTTTCTGTTTGATTTTGTGTCATCTCTCTTCTATATTGTAAATAAATGCAAAGAAAAAAGAGGATTTTGGGGGGGTTTGCTTTTGTTTTCTTTTTTTTTTGTCCAAAGAGATTACATGACACCCTCTGAAGTTAACTGAAGAACCAGTGCACTGGTAAAGAAGAATTTATGTGTTTAAACCAGTTGTTCCTAAGTAAGCCATACAAAGTCACCTCTTCCAACTTCCTGCTCTGTCCTCAACAAACATGAGTGCAATTATGATCATCACTGCAGAGGGTGTGAGTGGCAAAATGTCATGGTCAAGGCCCTCACGAACCTTAAAACCCATCAAAATACTTCATAACAGAGTTCTGCTTAAATTCTCATAGGATAAATAAAGATTCAATATTTCCAAACAGGAAACTCCCAAATTTAGGAGAAAACTCCAGGCCATCTGCAATGGAACCAAGAAATGGCTCCTTTATATATTAAAGCTCAGCTTCTTCCTCAACTGATTTTTCCAAAATGTTAGAGAAGAGTTCAAATCAACTCATTCTGTGCCAGGTTTCCACTACTGGATCAATCAACCATACCCATGGGCTGGAATCATATTTTACTATTATGAAACTTCTAGAACAATCAGGTTGGAGTCAGAGTGGACATTTTTCAAAAACTCATGCTTCCCCAGAGCTCTGGAGATTTCTAGACAGTTTTAAGTTCACAAAGGAGAGAAAGAAAGATAACTGAGTAGGTTCTGTCACTCTAACTTTCTTCACCCAGAATAGATAACATTGATGTGTTCGGGATATTGGGTTACTGTTGCTGAAACAGGGTATGAAAAACATAGTTCCAAAATTGTCTGAGGAAACACACAACAAAAGTATAATGATGTTGAAAGACCAGCATCCTAAATGAGGTGGGCATTCCTAAGGTCAACTAAATTCAATTAGCTAACATAATTTGTACCACCTGAGTAGCATACTGTCCAGTGACCGTAATTTCTTACTTATGGGGTGATTATGAATACTAGGCACTGTGCCAAGCTCCAAGTGAGAGCAGTAAATGTTTTATAAATTCTTGGTGGCTGTGCTTATTGGTCCCTAACAGACATCAGATGCAGATTTGCTAAAAACTTTAACTGAAAAATGGACACAATGACAGTACCTGCCTCAAAGAGTTTTATGAAAATTAGTCAGTTAATGTAAAATACTTAAAATGTTGACAGACACACATTTTGTGCTTACTATGCTATCTTCTATTATTATTGTTATTATTATTATTGCTATTATTAATGATAGCCAAAAATTAGAAATAGCAACTTTATTTTATAAGCTTATTTATTTTTGAGAGACAGTGGGGGAGGGGCAGAGAGAGGGAGAGAAAGAATCCCAAGCAAGCTCCACACTTAGTGCAGGGCTTGATCTCACAACGTGAGATCATGACCTGAGCTGAAATCAAGAGTCAGACGCTTAGCTGACTGCGCTACCTAGGCACCCCAGAAATAGTTACTTTAGTAAATATATTTAAAATTTGAATCGTGGACAACCTGAGGGTTGCATTCCAATTGCTGGTATCTAAAATAAAATATTTACACATTTCTAGAAAATATCAGGCAGTTACATTTGTACATTTGTGTGAGAATTTTAGAGATTAAGATCAAGAAAGAAGGCAAGCTCACGAATGAGTCCAATATTCAGCACCACATTTCCCCTTGAGGTAGTTGCTATTTCCAACACTATTTCAGAAACTAAATAGAAACTGGTAGGAGAGAAGCTGAACAGAACCTTCAAAAGTCTCATTGGCTAATGGGAAATTGAAAAAGGGGAGGTAAGGTTGCTGGGTATAAAACAAGATACCAGCTAGCTTTGAATTTTAGATTAAAAAAATCATAAGATAATATAAGTATAAGATAGTATAAGCATGTCTCATATAATATTAAAAATTCAAAGTTCAGGGGCACCTGGGTGGTTAAGTCAGTTAAGCATCTGAGTCTTGATTTCAGCTCAGGTCATGATCTCACAGTTCCTGAGTTCAAGCCCCACATCAGGCTTTCTAATGTCAGGGCACAGCCCACTTCAGATCCTCTGCCCCCCACCACCACCTCTCTCTACCCCTCTCCTGCTCACATGTGTGCTCTCTCTCTCTCTCTCTCCCTCTCTCTCAAAAATAAAATTTTTTAAAAAATTCAAAGTTCAAAATTAATTGGGCAGTCTTTTTGTTTGTTTATTTATCGTTTTGTTTGTTGTTATGAACTCTGGCAGCTCCAAAAGGAAGGGCTATGGTAAGCAGCCAAGGTTTTTAGATAAGACTTCAGAAAATCTATACTCTAGGAGTAGTAATGAAGCAAAAACAAGCCAGACCTCACAAAGAGCTTCAGATCATCTCAAATGCTAAATGCATTAAAGTAATATACACTTGCCTCCTAGAAGGAAAAATAAATTCTTGCTGGAGAAATATAAAATCTTCTAGAACCTCAAATTATCTCTATAATTTTCCAGTATTTAATTACATATTACCAGAATTAGCAGAGGTTAGAAACTTGACCAAAGTTAACTCCGTGTGTGTGTGTGTGTGTGTGTGTGTGTGACAGAGAGAGAGAGAGAGAGAGAGAGAGAGAGAAATTTATAAGGAATTGGTTCATATGATGATGGAACCTGAGAAGTTCCCAAATCCACCTTCTACAAACTGGAGACCCAGGAAAGCCCGTTGTTTAATTCTGTCCAGGTTTATAGGTAGGCCTGAGAACCAGGGAGGCTGGCAGTTTAAACCCCAGTTTGAGAACCAGAGAAGATGAAATAAGATGACCAACTTAAGTAGGCAGGAAGCAAGGCCAGGCAAATTCCTCCTTAGGTCCCTTTTTGTTCTATTCAGGCCTTCAGTGGATTGGGTGACACCCACCCACAATGGGAAGAGCAATCTGCTTTACAATCTGCATCATATGTCTGTACCTTACCTACCAGGTCCACTCCTAGTTATATTTCCAACAGAATGATATACATATGTGCCCCAAAAGATGTGTAAAAGTTATTCTTGCAGTATTATTCATACTAGCCAAATGCTGGAAACAACCCAACAGTCTATCAACAGTAGACTGTAAAAAGCATGGTGTGTGTGTGTATGTGTGTGTGTGTGTGTGTGTGTGTGTGTGTGTACTAGAACAATGGCTATATGCCATTTATACAGATAAATCTCACAAATATAATTCTAAATCAGAGACCAGACATAGAAGAATACATACTGTCTGATTCCATCTACATCATGTTCAAAAAAGACCAACTCCTCTCTGATGTAAGAACTCAAGATACTGACTACTTTTGAGAGGAGGGAGGGGTACTTATTGGAAGGAAGTATAAAGGAGCCTTCCAGAATTTTCCAGAATTCTCTTGATCTGTTTGATGACTACACAGACATTTTTATTGCACGCATCTGTATACAACATGTTACATATATATATGCATATGTGTGAGTGTGTGAGAAATTATATTTTTATAAAAGATAAAGTTTAAAAAATAAGGTAGAGACCTGGGACATGGACAGTTAATAAGCATAAAAGTTAATGAAGAAAATAATAAATCCATTAGCATAAAGGACAATAAAAATAATAATAAACAGCAGCTGAAATAAGGTGAAGCCCTTTCTATAAAAGTCCTAAACTATATGGATAGCCTTATTGGAGCATGAAGAATGAGACCAATTTGGGGTGCATCAACTGAGTGATGGGAATGGAGCTGGAAAGAACCTTTTCTGGGTACAAGCAGTCAGACTCCTAGCAAAGGTGCACATTTACAAATAAAAACAGGCTCTGCAAAAAAGCCCTAACCTAAAGGTTTGGCAAGCCCAGCTGCCTGCACACTAGCTTATCAGCCTCAACTCCAGGCCTAGATAACACGGCTGAGTCTAGTTCTGCAAACGTGAAGCATATGCAGGTAGATATACATGCACATATATGGTTTATTTACAGCATCACCCTCTTCCTCCTATTGTTAAATGATAAGAATAGTTCAGAGAAGTTTCATGTTCTTTGAGAAAATTGATTATTCTATTGTTAAATCATATTTGTGCTGGAAGTCCTTCTTCAGAATTGTATTTTCCCAGCCTTTCAAAGTCCTTCTGCAATATTGTTTTTTCCCCGTCTCTCTCTCCATATCTAAAATCTAGGTTTTTTTCCATCAATGAAGTTGACAAATTTTGTAAATGTTTAACTAGATGCTGGCCACGGGTATCATGTGTGTACTGAGGTAAGCAAAATGGCTTTTATTTCATTCAGTTTAACAAACATCAGTGATATTTCTACTACATATTAGATCAAACTGAGCTTTAGGTAAGGGTTTGACCCTGAAGAATTTCTTTAAATAATTTACACTGCCACTCAGATATTCCCTGGGACTTCAGTGTTTTCTGCATTTGTGTAGTTCTACCTGTTTCCACTTTTAATAAGCTGATCTTTCATATCTGCACAGAGCTCATTTCAAATTCAATAATCACAATGGAAGGCAATGTAAATCTTTAAAACTTCTGCTTCGAGAAGTTATATTTTTTTAGCGCTCATTTTTTAAAAAGCTGCCACAACTTATTAGCAGTTCATGGATGCTAGCAGAAGAAATAAGATTTCTGGGTCAGAGGCAAAGGACTCTATTTACTCATGGCATAGCAGACAGCATGAGTATTAGCATATTTACATTTCCCCCTTTGTTCCAAGTCCCCCAGAAGGGACGCGACTGGGCCCAAATACAGGGCTGTGCCCAGAGTGGTTTGCATTAAAGAAAAGGAGCCTTAACCTTATATAATTGGCAGTATGTATACTTGTCCTTTGCTCTACAGAGACTTTATTTTTCCCTCTATAGTTCAGTATGCCTTTGGAGAAAGACACTATTTTTTTCAAGGCTGTTGCTATACAAACAGTAAAAGATAGCTAACAATGAGAGGGCATTTAGTATCTCTGTAATAAGACACAGAAATATGAGTGATCCATGGAAAATGATCTCCCAAACATGCAAAAGAATTTAGTAAAAAACCTACATTCTACTGACTTGGGCCAAAACTCCCTTAAATTCTCCAAATAATAATTAGAATTGGAAGATAAATTCCATGTGTGAATAGAAGTGATTATTTTGTTTTTGAGTTTGTCATTTTCATTGGGTAACTCCATAAATAATGTATGCCAAGTAATTTGTGCATGAAATAGAACTTCTTCTGGGATGATAAAAGTTGGTGGTAACTTTGGTTCGTTTTGTATCACTTCTGATTGACCTTTCTCCTCCACATGAGATGATCCTGCAAAACACACAAAGCACCAGGTACTCAACAGAGATGGTGGTGTGAAATCAAATAAGGGTTTGACAGAGCAAATGATATTTCCCCCAGGGTATGAAGAGAATATTGAATATCTACACAAACAATACCACCAATTCTAATCCCTTGAAAGCTCTTGGGTTAAACACACATGAATCCCTGTTGTCTGGTAGCTCTACTTTTAGCCCTTGTAATGGTGTTGTGTTCCAAAAGCAGACCTCCTAGAATCAAATTCTCATACTCTTCTTGGCCAAGTAGGAAGGACAGTTTCTGCCTCTAGCTAGGCCATCCCTCTAATGCACAGAAAGTGATGTCAAATGAGGAGCCTTTGAGGTCAGACCCTAAATGTTCAACCTTGTTTCTGTTCCTTAAATACTTTGTGACGTTGGGGTACCACACGATGCCCTCAAGTCTTGGTTTCCTTGTCTGAAAGATGGCATTCATACTACTTGGCTGAAAGATGCAAAGACAAAAGGAGAAGAAGACTTTATGGCATAGACGCACATAGAATAGTTGCTGAATTTCTACTCATTTTGCTCTGTTCTCTGTTATGTCACAGGTGCTGAGCTCCTGCCAGCTCTTCTCTTGGGTTCTACAGGTATGGAGGTGGAGCCCAATGGACTGGTGCTGAGATACTCAATTTCCTGTCTCAGATTTTGCTCTTCTTTGCTTGTCCAATTTTTCTCCTGTCCACTTGGCTTGTGTTTCCAAGCAGAGGTGTTTCATCCAGCTTGGATGCAGCAACTATCTTCCACAACCCTGTAACCTCCAGCTCCAGAGCCAAGTTATATTTTCATTTTTATTCCCCTCTCCACAGGCCTTCTGAATAAATCCTTCTTGCTGAACTTCTTCATAAAGCAATGGCCCAGATTAAGTCATTGATGTGAATCTTCATTTTAATTATGTTATTCACAGAAACATTAAGCTCTTTTCAGAGTGCAGCATGGCTCATTCTTTTAAAGAATATGATACCTTGGGTTATGTGAAAAAGCTATAAAAGAGGCCTATTAGAGACTGCTTGATCTACTTCCTCTGGCACCAGGAGATCTGGCTTGAAGCTGCTCTTTAAAAGCTCTCCTAAATATGGTGAGACCTGCATTACTCTGGCTGTTTTCTTCCATTTCCCCATGAGCATTTCATGTCATGTAAAATTTGCTCTCCATTCACAGAAAATGTATTTAATTCACTGATATTTAAGAGTGTGTGTGTCAGAAAAATACAGAGAGAGTGAGATTGAATAAGAGAGACTGAGACTCAAAAGGAAACTCAGAGGAAAGATTAAAAATAAAAATAAATGTTCTAAATGGGCTCTGAACATACAAAAGGGACATTTTCAGTAGCAGAGAATGTCAAAGATTAAAGATGACCTTGAAAGGATCCAGCTCAACCTCTTCATTCTACAATTAAGGAAATTAAGGGCCAAAGATACAAAAGGAGTAAGAGATTTAGCTTGGAAGAGAATAGAATGAAGGACAGCCAAGTCAGTATGCTTTCCATTGTAATATAGACAAAAGCAAAAGTCAGTCAGACAAGCAAGGTGTGGAACACTTGCTGTTATGAGTTAAAAAAATGTTTGATATTATTCTGAGAATGTTCTATCAGAGAATCAGGAATATCTGAGTGCTGAACTATTATTACTCATCCTTATGTGTCCCAGGGAAATTGGGAAAGTAAGACTAGTCATATGGTGAAGCAAGTATTTATTTACAAGTGAGCCAGTATTACAGACTGTCAAAGTAGGGCCTTTTGGTGAAAGCTGAGTTGGAGTATGTGACTCAGACAGGAACCTAAGTAGGACTCTTACATTCTTCACTCTTCTAAAAGTAAATCTTCAGTATGCCTAGGGCTAGGCTAATTCAGCATGAAGAGCTAGGAACCAATGGAACATGGATCCTCTTGGATGCTCAGCTATATAACCAGAAGAAAGAGAAAGACAGAGAGCAACCTTGTTGGGTATCCCTCAAAGAGCAGGAGAGTCACACACAAGTACTAATCATGGAGCCACAGCAATGCACCCATCCCAGCCAATAAAACAGAATCCAATCCATGTTCCCAGATCTGCCTAGTTTAATAGATAATTAGCCCTCTCTTGGGAAACGTCAGAAGAGGGTGGGTGAACGAATAGCAGAAGAGACTGTTCCCAATAGTGTGGCTGGAATCACATGTGGGATACAAGATTCCAAGGACAGGGGCCAAGCATCATCTTTATTTAAAGAGGTAATCCTGAATATACTGGATTACTATAAAGCAGTAATGTGATTAACACCCTCATTATTCACAAAAATAAGGATATACTGATTTGAACCAAACTCTTAATTACATTATCTGAGTTAATGTTAAGGAGCTCCTTTCAATACTTCTTTAAATTATTTTCAACTACATCAACCTAACGATTAATGAAACTAGCCAAGGCAGAAAATATAAAACCTAAATTAAAAAAAAGAAATCCTGGAGAAAGAGGAACCCTTTTGCACTGCTGGTGGGAATGCAAACTGGTGCAGCCACTCTGGGAAACAATATGGCGGTTCCTCAAAAAATTAAAAATAGAACTACTCTACAATCCATCAATTGCACTACCAGGAATTTATCCAAAGGATACAGGAGTACTATATTGGGGCCCATGCACTCCAATGTTTATAGCAGCGCTATTGACAATAGCCAAAGTATGAAAAGAGTCCAAATGTCCATTGACTGATGAAAGGACAAAGAAGGTGTGGTATATATGTGTATATATATACACACACACACACACACACACACACACACACACACTCACACACACACACAATGGAATATTACTCAGCCATCAAAAAAGAATGAAATCTTGCCATTTGCAGCAACATGGATGGAACTAGAATATATTATGCTAAGCAAAGTAAGTCAGTCAGAGAAAGACAAATATCATATGACTTCACTCATATGTGGAATTTAAGATATAAAACAGATGAACATAGAGGAAGGGAAGCAAAAATAATATAAAAACAGGGAGGGAGATGAACCATAAGAGACTTAAGTACAGAAAACAAATTGAGGATTGCTGGAGGGGATTTGGGTGGGGGGATGGGCTAAATGGACAAGGGGCATTAAGGAGGACATTTTGTTGGAATGAGCACTGGGTGTTATATGTAAGTGATGAATCACTAAATTATATTTGTGAAACCATTATTACACTATATGTTAACTAACTTGGATGTAAATTAAAAAAGAAAAAAAAGGGGCGCCTGGATGGCTCAGTCGGTTGAGCGGCCGACTTCGGCTCAGGTCACGATCTCACAGTCCATGAGTTCGAGCCCCGTGTCGGGCTCTGTGCTGACCGCTCAGAGCCTGGAGCCTGTTTCGGATTCTGTGTCTCCCTCTCTCTCTGACCCTCCCCCGTTCATGCTCTGTCTCTGTCTCAAAGATAAATAAACGTTAAAAAAAAAAATTTTTTTTTTTTAAATTAAAAAAAAAAAAGAAAAAAAAAAACTTCTGGAAAAAACATTTCCTCAACTAGCCCCAGAATTCTATCTGGAGGTTTCTATTGTAAAGGTTAAAAAGATAGACAGAGAGGGGTCACAGGGCCCATTAGAGTAGAAAGATGGTAAGACCTCAAGTTCCAGGCTTCCAGCTCAGCATTTTTTCCTTTATACATCATGACCTCTGAATGCAGCATTAAAAGCACAGGCATTTTTCATTGTTCCAATCATCAGCATTAAGGTCTGCTGCGAATACGCAGGATCTGGTCTGCTCAGAGGCAGAAAAACAAATTAATGATCAACTGGTCACAGTTATGGCCTTTAGTTTATGAGCCTGTCACAACATTTCAAAACAACTCTCCTTCAAAATGGTCCTTGGAGCTTTCTATGCTACCATTTTAACACAAGACTAGTCAAACTAAACAAATGTTAAACTAGCACATTAAGGACTTATGAAATCCCACAACTACCAGAAAGTCATTGAAAATACTTTCCCAAATACTCTCAATTCCAGTACCAATGTTAAGAAGACATCTGCCAGCATTCAGATAGTGCATTCAGAAAAAGTCCTTCTCCACCCCCTAATCAGTGCAAGTTGAAATCAAAATCAAACCGTTTCTCCTCTTCCCTCTTGAACTGTGTATAACAGACATAATAGACGGACCCCCACCTGACTAAAGAGTGATATTACAATTTGAAGTGAGCTGTCAAATTGGGTGCGTTTTTCAGTCTGCTTACCCAAGCAACAGCTGCTGCCAGAGCCAGGCTTCTGAAGGGTTCAAGAGAATCTGGAGGCTTCTGAAGGATTCTCAGCAGAACCATTGACCTGAGATGGAGGGGAGAGCTCCACTGGCTGAGTAGACTCAAACCAACTTTTCTCACAAATTATCTAATACTAATATTTTAGATAGAATTTTTTAATCTCAATTATTTGAAATTGAGCTTAGCTTCTCCTCAGGCACCAGTAG
This sequence comes from Panthera uncia, assembly GCF_023721935.1. Classification (NCBI taxonomy): domain Eukaryota; kingdom Metazoa; phylum Chordata; class Mammalia; order Carnivora; family Felidae; genus Panthera; species Panthera uncia. The sequence continues at coordinate 129,583,987 of NC_064811.1, read as the reverse complement.
GAGACCCAGCAATCCGCAAACTACAATGGAGATCTCTCAACATTAAGAATGGGTCTGAAAAGGGTCACCTGGGTGGCTCAGTCGATTGAGCATCCAACTTTGGCTCAGGTCATGATCTCGTGGTTCATGAGTTTGAGCCCCACATTGGTTTCACTGCTGTCAGCCTGTCAGCCTGTCAGTGCAGACACCGCTTCAGATTCTCTGTCCGCCCCCCCCCACCGCCTCTCCCCAACTTGTGTGTGCTCTCTCTCTCTCTCAAAACAAAACAAAACAAAACAAAAATAAAACATTAAAAGAAAAAATAATGGGTCTGAAAAGACAGAATTTCTTTCCTAGATTGCTAATCAAACCAAGAGACTCCAGGAATAATCTAGAAGCTGGGTCTCTGCTGTGGCTTTAGTCTGTTATTGTTGGCATTCCACCACCTTACCTTAATATGCAACACTGAAGTTCACAGAGCTTTTTGAGATACATTGTCTGAGTTTGAATCTCACCACAAGGCTGTGGAGAAGGCAGAGAAGATACTATTTTCCTCTTTCATATATGAAGCAATTCTGACCTACAGATGTCAAATGCCCCCAATCTCCCAGACAATAATAGCAGAGTTAGAACTCAAACTCAAGATGATCCAAATCAAATTTAATGCTTGTTTCCACTGCCACATTGTGTTACCCAACCTCTCTAAGGTACCTGCAGCCTTGTCAAGGCCTCTAGAAGCCACAGGTAAAGTAACTAACAGCCTCTCCTTCTACCATTGACTTGGCTGATGATTGCTAGCTACCATTGAAACAGTAACATAATGTGGTGGTTATAAGGCTCTAGAGCAAAACTGTAAAGTCGGGATCCTGGATCTTTCGTGCATTAACTATGTGATTTGGGACATGATAATCGTTCTGTGCCTCAGTTTTCTCTTTTGTAGTACTGGAATAAAAATTGTATCAATCTCATGGGTTTTGTAAGAAGTCAAATTAGCACACAAAAACCAATTAGAATATTTCCTGTTACAAAATAAGTGCTTAATACATGTTAGATATCATTTTTCTCCAATTCTTAAATTGAGAGGCAGATGGAGCCAGGTTCGATTAGGAATAGTGGGCTCTGGGTACCTCTATCTGCCCAGAATCCCTTTCCCTACAGAGTGTCTCTCCTAGGACCCTCCTACCCACCTCCCCATAATTAGTCACTTATCCTAACCATATTTTATTTTCTTGCCCCTAAAATTCTCACCGTTGGGTTCAATGGGTCAGAGCCCACAGGAAAGATGGTAAGCTCATAATTGAACTAGTATCTATGGAATAACAGGTGTTTATTATCTTACCTTTCCCAGATACCATATTCGCATTTTGACAACAGTCTTCTGAAGGCACAACTGCACACCTCGTAGCTCACACACCTCCCACAGAAAATGAATCATCTGAGCCTACCCCGAACCTGAAGCAGAATTTCCTTGGGCAGAGTCTGGTTTTTGTTGTTGTTGTTGTTTTTAATAGTGTTTAATAATGTTGAGATCTAATTCACATACCTCTCTATTTACCCTCTTAAAGTACACTATTCCAGTGAATTGTGTAATCATCACAATAATCTAATTTCAGAACATTTCATCACCCCCGGAGGAAACTCCATATCCATCAATAGTTGTCTCCTTCTCTCACTGATCTACTTTTTGCCTTTATAGATGTATCTAATTCTCAACCTTTCCTGCAAGTGGATACATCTAATATGTGGCTTTTTGTGACTAGCCTCTTTCGCTTACTATAATGCTCTAAAGATTCAACCATGTTATCTCATGTATCAATAGTTTATTCCTTTTTATTGCTTAACAATATTCCATTATAAGGATGTACACGACCTTTTGTTTATCAATCAGTAGATGAACATTTGGGGTTAGTTGTCTCTCCTTTTTCTAGGTTCTTGAGGTGGAGTGTTAAGTTATTGATTTGAGATCTTTATTCTTTTTTAATACAGGCATTTGCAGCTACAAATGTGCTCTAAGTACTGCTATAACTGCATCCAATAAATTTTGCTATGTGTGTTTTCATTTTCATTCATCATAAAGTACTTTTTAATTGCCATTATGATTTTTTTTCTTTGACCCATTGACTATTTTGGAATTGTTGTTCAAATTCCATACACTTGTAAATTTTCCAAATTACCTTCTGTTACCGATTTCTAATTTTATTCCATTGTGTTTGGAAAACTTTTTTTTTTTTTTTTTTTTTTTTTTTTTTTTTTTTTTTTTTTTATGATTTCAATGGCTTAAGGTCTGGAGGGAAGTAAACATGATTTTTCCTGACAATGTAACACCTACAAATGATAAATTTTTTCATGTTTATTTATTCATTTTGAGAGAGAGGGAGAGAGCACAAGAACAAGGAAGGGGCAGAGAGAGAGAGGGAGGGAGAGAGGATCCCAAGCCAGCTCTCCGCTGTCAGCTCAGAGCCCAATGTGGGGTTAGATCTCATGAATGGTGAGATCATGACCTGAGCCAAAATCAAGAGTCAGATGTTTGACTGAGCCACCAGGCACCCCAACAGATAGTCATTTTTAAATGAACAAAATGTATTGAAATTTTTGGCAAAGGTGAATAAATATGATGGGCTTATTCATGAAGCAAAGAGGGTTGTGGATCTTTTACTGTAAATTGTTACATAGATGATATACAAAGAGACCCAAACTAGAATTTGTGCTTTCTTTCTGTCAAAACTGTAGGTTTTTTTGTACTCAGAGAACAAAGGTTCTTTTTATTATTAAAATATTTTGCTATGCTCTGTGCTTTTGACATATTCTTGCATAATTTTTATAAAATTCCCTACTAATCTTTGTAACTTATTTTTTAAAAGGTATTTCCTAGACCTATTTCTTATCTTCAGATCCTTGTTACTTGTGGTCATCCCTGGTTGCCTCTAAAAATTCTTACTGATTTTGCCACTATCTAATTCAGACCCCAAATTAAAATTAAAGCAAAAAGTAAAGATTTTTTTAATACACAAAATATCTTTCATTTTCCTAAATGGCTGTTATTAACCAAAACGTTTTCATCTTCATTTTATAAAAAGAACACAAAAGGAATAATTAGGTTTGCTTGATCTGTCCAAATTTTGCTTATTTCAAACACTATTGTGAGTCTTCTTTTATTTATGAATTTTAGGATTAAAATTAATCTGGGGGCTCCTGGGGAGCTTGGTTGAGTGTCTGACTCTTGATTTTGGCTCAGGTCATGATCTCGCAGTTAGACTCTGTGTTAGGCTCCACACTGACTGTGCGGAGCCTCCTTGGGATTCTCTCTCTCCCTGTCTCTCTGCCTTTCCTTTGATCGTGCTCTCTCTCAAAAATAAATAAATAAACTTTATTAAAAAATACTAATCTGAAAAATTAAAAGGGTTCAGCCTTCCTAGCTTAGCCATAAATAAAATGTGTTAATAAAATATGTTCCAATGATTGTGTACTTTTCAGATTTAAAAAAAATCATACTCATACTCAAGAATGATGAAATATCTGTCTATAAACAGATTTGTTTTCCAGTATAATACTCTTATCAATCAATCAATCAATCAAGGACAACCAGAATATACCTAACATAAAACAGTTAAAAGTCCAAAAGTTTTATTAATGTTCTTAGTTTTCATAACATCCTCTTATTCTCACAAAAGTCATTAATTGATAACAAATTAATTATATGCTATAACTCAGCAAAGGATCTCACTCTCCTCTGCTCTCATAATTATGATTGTTATAATAAATTAGCCAGTGCTTATCTGGTATTATCCATACAGGCAAACTGCCATCCCAAGAAACCATCTAATTAGTTTCTACATGATTTTTGACCAAAAGATTGGGTATCTTGAAAACAGCATGGGAGAAAGACTGCATATGTTTGTTGGACAAGATCTAGCAAGGGATTGACCCTTGGAATCATGCTTCTCGGGAAAAACATTATCTTTTTCCCAACTCTAAAAACGAGGAAGATGGCACTATTCAAAGCCATAAGCTGAAATTCTCAGAGAATCTCCAGAAGCAGAGGCCACAGAATTTAAGACTTAGTAAACGGCTAGCTCTAAATTTCTAATACCGGGGGAAAACTACTTCTGCCCAAGACCACTGAAATAAGACGCCCCCTGCTGAATGGTGGGAGCCATTTACTATGATGCACTTTGCATTTTTTAAATCTTCTTACCCATTTCTTCCCACTTCGTTGGTTTAAATTCTAACTTCTTAGTAGACAACTCTGCCCTGTAATCATGGTACTGTAATCATGGTACTGCTAATGCCATACATCTGATAATCACAAAATATAGGATTAAGGCATAAGCACTGTGGTTCAATAGGTCAAGATTATGTATGTTACCAGAAATGTTCATCGATACTTCAGTTTAGGCTGATTTATAGTGTTATTCGAGTCTTCTATATCTGATTTTCCATCCACTTGCTCTGTCAGCTACTGATAAACAAGTATTAATATTTCTAATGATATTTGTGCATTTGTCTATTTCTCCCTTCAATTTTTTGCCTCACATATGTTGATGTTTTGTTTTAGGTACAAATGCACTTGCGATTATTCTGTCTTCTTGACAAAGTGTCATTATAAAATGTCCTTTATCCCTGGAAATATTTACATTTACTATTCTAATGTTGACTTTATCTGATATTACTATTGTCACTTGCACTCTCTTATAAAAAGTATTTGTATGGCATACCTTTTTTCATCCTTTTACTTTTAGACTGTTCCTTTATATTTAAAGTGTGTCTTATAAATACCATTTAGTTGGGTTGTGCTTTTTTTTTTATCCAATCTGACAGTTTTCCTTTTTACTTGAGGTATTTAGCCAATTTAAATTTTATGTAATGATCACTTTGTTTGGGTATAAATGTGTCTGGGATAACTAATGTATGTGTCGCCTTGGCTTGACCACGATATCCAGATAACTAGTCTAGTCATCAGTCTAGTATATGTACTGACAACACAAGCACTAGACCTCAGTCTAGGTGTCTCCGTAGAGGTATTTTTTTAATGAGATTAGCATTTAAATCAGTAAATTTTGAATAAAGCAGATTACTTTCTATAATGAGAATGGGCCTCATCCAATCAATTGAAGGCCTTAGGAGAAAAAAACAAAACAAAACAAAACAAAAACTGAGGTCTCCTGAAGAAGAGGGAACTGTGCCCCAGACTGCCTTTGGATTCAAGCTGCCATAGCAACTCCTCTGAGTCTCTAGACTGCCAGCCAGCTGTGCAGACTTTGGACATCCCAGGCCCTATAGTCATGTGAGCCACTTTCTTAGAACAAACCTCTCTCTTTCTCTCCCACCCCCCTCTTTTTTCTCTCCCTCTTTCTCTCCATATATGTGCATACTCTATTTCATCTCTTCTTTGTGCCTTCCTTACTCTTTTTTTGTATTTTTAAAATTAATTGCATATTTTTTCCTATACCATTTTTTGAATATTTATTTACTTATTTATTTTGAATGAGAGAGAAAGAGAGCGGGCAAGGGACAGAGAGAAGGAGATAGAGAATCCGAAGCAGGCAGTGTGGAGCCCAACGTGGGGCTCCATCGAACTCATGAACCCTGAGATCATGACCTGAGCCAAAACCAAGGGTCAGTTGCTTAACTGACCGAGCCACCCAGGCACCCCTTTCCTACCATTTTATTACAATTTTCAACTTATGTGCTCTCCCTCTTTTTTTTTCTATTTAAATTCTTGGTGTAGGGTTACAATACAAAGACTTAACTTATCATAGACTACCATTAAATAATCTTAAAGTTGGGGTGCCTGGATGGCTCAGTCGGTTAAGTGTCTGACTTCAGCTCAGGTCATGATCTCGTAGTCTGTGAGTTCGAGCCCCACGTCAAGCTCTGTGCTGACAGCTCAGAGCCTGGAGACTGCTTCAGATTCTGTGTCTCCCTTTCTCTCTTAACCCTCCCCCACTCACACTCTCTCTCTCAAAAATAAATAAACATTAAGAAATTAAAAAATAATAATAATAATTTTAAACTAATAATGTGTAATGCCTTTACAGTCATATACTTTCATTTCCCTCATCCACTATTATAGCCATATATTTTATTTGTATACATGTATGCTTGTTATGAACTCCACAGTAAAATGTTATTTTTGCACTAATTATTTCTTTAAAAATATTTTAAGCTATTAATTTTTAAATTAATTTTTTAATGTTTAAAAATACATCTTTGCTTCTGGGGTGCTTGGGTGACTCAGTTGGTTGAGTGTTGGACTTTGGATCAGGTTATGATCTCAGTCCGTGGGTTCGAGCCCTGCGTCGGGTTCTGCACTGACAGCCCAGAGCCTGCTTGGGATTCTCGCTCTCCTCTTATCTATCCCTGTCCTGCTCTCACCCCCTCTTTCTTTCTCAAAATAAATAAATGAATAAACTTTAAAAGTAGGTATTATTTTATGATGAGCAAACTGAAGTTGAGACTGCTTAAGAGGCCTGACCACAGTAACACAGCCCATGAAACCAGGATTCAAATGCTGGTCTTCTCATTTAGTTAAGAGTCTATGCCTTTTTTCTTTTCTTTTCGTTCTTCTTTTCTCTTCTCTTCTCTTCTCTTCTCTTTTCTTTTTCTTTTTCTTTTTTTTTTTTTTTAACCCTAGTGTTTAAAAGCATGAACTTCTGGAGCCAGACTACATAGGTTCAAATCCTAGCACCAAGCCTTATTGGTTAGCCTTGAGCAAGTTACTCCAGGCCTCTGTGACTCTGTTTTCCTATCTATAAAATGAGAGAACAGATTCTACCTGTAAGATTATCATGCGAACTAAGTGAAAAAATAAATATAAATGTTTAGGACAGTGCCTGGCAAATAACAAGTGCTCTGTGTTTACTATAGTTATTTTTAATATTATTGTTACTACATCAGATTATCTTATCTTTGTGAGATGCTTTACCATACATAATCTAATGTTCTCTTTTCAACAGTCAACTAGAATGGGGAAGACAGACATTTTTATTGCCATTAGTATACAAATGCAAGCCAAAGGGGATACATTTTGCAGAAGGGCTCAGAATTCAAATATAAATCACTGTTGCTGGGTTCTGTTGCTCTCCATTGCATTTGGGGGGTAACAAATTTGCAGAGCATAGCAACATAATGATCTTACTTAATCCTGTTGTCCTGTCATCTTGACTTTTGAATGATAGTTTTGATTAATAAAATTTTTAGATAGGTCTTTTTATTTCTTTTTAACATTTCAAAGGATTAATTTCATTGTCTTCTGATATGTAATTTCCTATGACAATTCTGCAGTTATTTGTATTCTGTAACTTTTCAATTTTCTCTTTCTTCCTCTGGCTGGTTTTAAGATGTTCTCTTTATTATTCATTTTAAACAATGTGATTGCAATGCACTTTTTTGTGATTCTTCTTTGCTTTACCTACTTGAGGTTCATTGGGATTCTTTGAATTTTGTTCTTGTGTTATAGTTTTCATCAAATTTGAAAAATTGAGGCCATTATGTTTTCAAATATATTTTTCCTGCTCTTCAGACTTCTTGATATTTTCCCACAGATCACTGAAGCTGTATTTTTTTTTAATTTTTACATCTTTTTTGTCTCCATCCTTCATTGTTGATACATCATATTGCTTTTGTTACAATACAAAATGTATAATGTTTTGTACATTATATTTCTTTTTATTGTTTTCAAGTATGTAGTCTTTTCTGTTACAACCTCTAAATCTGTGATTAAGCCATCTAAAAATTTTCATTTTAGATAGGGCATTTTTTTATCTCTAGAGCTATATTTGAAATTTTTTATATATCTTTCATATCTCCTTTCATCATATTATTTTCCTTTAAATTCTTAAGTACATAGAACATATTTATAATTGCTGTTTGGAAGTCTTTGCTAATTCCATCATCTTTGTCACTTAAATACCATACCTATTGAAAGATTTTTTTTCATTTTTTACTGATCATATTTTCTTAGTTCTTTGCATATCTAGAAATTTTTGTTAGTATTGTAGACACTGTATTTTTTTTACATTGTTGAATGCTTGATAAAATCATATTTCCTTAAAAAGTGTTGGGCTTTGTTCTAGAAGGTGGTTATTTAAATATCGTTTTGGTCTTTTGAAGCTTGCTATTAATCACATTTTAGAATTCAGGTTAGCCCGTGACTAAGGTAAGACCATCTGGAGTTTACTGAATTCCTTTTATATTCAATCAGGTTTCTCTATTCTGCAGAATAGAAATTTAATTTCCAATTATGTATAAACTCTGGAAATAGATTAACTCACATTTCCTCAGTAATTATTCTTTTTTTAGAAGCTTTGCTTTACCTGGTTTCATGCCCTATGCATGTGCAAAATGGTATCAATCCAAAGATTCAATGAGATGTCTTCGTACATTTCTGGAGCTATTTCTCTGCATAGTTTGTTCCTTTACAGCACTCATCCCTGAAAATTCTAGCTGCCTCAAAGTCCTTTAATTCCTATACTTGTCTATTTAACTCAGCAAGACTATTGGTTTCCTCTTTGTGCTACTTCCAAGAAGAAATCTGGGAAAATAAAACGATAAGGTTAACCTTTTTTTCCCCTTTTCTGAGAACACAGTCTTGAACTGGCATTTGTCTCCTGTCTTAAAAGAGTTGTTACTTAGTCAATACTACCCAAAGCAATCTACATCTTCAAAGCAATCCCTATCAAAATAACACAGTATTCTTCACAGAGCTAGAAAACAATCCTAATTTGCATGGAACCCCGGCAATTGCACTACTAGGTATTTATCCAAGGGATATAGGTGTGTTGTTTTGAAGGGGCACATGCACTATGATGTTTATAGCAATGCTATGGACAATAGCCAAAATACAGAAAAAGCTCCAATGTCCATTGACAGATGAATGGATAAAGATGTGGTGTATGTATACAATGGAGTATTACTTGGCAATCAAAAAAAATGAAATCTTGCCATTTGCAACTAAGTGGATAGGACTAGAGGATATTATGCTAAGCAAAATTAGTCAGAGAAAGATAAATATCTTTTTTTTTTTAATTTTTTTTAACGTTTATTTTACTTTTGAGACAGAGACAGAGCATGAACGGGGGAGGGTCAGAGAGAGGGAGACACAGAATTGGAAGCAGGCTCCAGGCTCTGAGCCATCAGCCCAGAGCCCGACGCGGGGCTCGAACTCACGGACCGTGAGATCGTGACCTGGGCTGAAGTCGGACGCTTAACCGACTGAGACACCCAGGCGCCCCGAAAGATAAATATCTTAAGACCTTACTCATGTGGAATTTAAGATATGAAATAGATGAGCATAAGGGAAGGGAAGCAAAAATAATATAAAAACAAGGAGGGGAACAAAACATAAGAGACTCAAATACAGAGAACAAACTGAGGGTTGCTGGAGGGGTCGTGGTGGGGAGATGGGCTAAATGGGTAAGGGGCATTAAGGAGGAAACTGGTTGGGATGAGCACTGGGTGTTATACATAGGGGATGAATCACTGGAATCTACTCTTAAAATCATTATTGCACTGTATGCTAATTTGGATATAAATAAGTAAGTTATTACTTATAGTGCCCAGTTTTTTAGTCATTTTTGATAAAAGTACAAACCCTTATACTCCATAATAACAAGAAGTATAATTCCAAATAACTTTTTTTTTTAATATTTTATTTTTGAGACAGAGACAGCATGAACAGGGGAGGGTCAGAAAGAGAGGGAGACACAGAATCTGAAACAGGCTCCAGGCCCTGAGCTGTCAGCACAGAGCCTGACGCGGGGCTCAAACTCACAGACTGCGAGATCATGACCTGAGCCAAAGTCGGATGCTTAACCGACTGAGCCACCCAGGCGCCCCTCCAAATAACTTTTAAGACAGGATTCACACAGCCATGTATGTATTTCAAAACCTCAGGCTTTCTCCTCATCTCAAGGAAGACAACAATATTTTCTGAGTCAGCACATCAGTGATGACTCAAGATTTACTTCAACATATGATACTTTAGGTCTGAATTTAAACACCATATGTGTTAATTCCATAATGGCATAGGAAAAAAAAAATCTTTTCACTTCTTGCAACATCCACCACTAAATCCTGGCCTGGCAGTTTTACATGCTAATCTTCACTCCTTTGAAGGATTTTAATACCAAATCAAAAAGAGTGGTAGTGAGTGGCTTTCTCCATGCATATCAATTCTAAACAATGTCAGCTTCTCTAAAATTGCATGGAACCTAGGATCTCTGAAGAAGTCTTTTATATTTCACTGCAGGTGACACCTCTCTGGTTTTATGTAAGTTTTCTTTGCTCAGTAATTTCTTTTTGCAGAATCAAAAATGGGCAACTATCAAATCAATACAGCAAAATATTCAAGAACCAAGATGGATGCAAGGTAATGTAATCTTTTTACATTCAGTACAGCTGCTGAAAAATGCTGAGTGATGTGGCATTTCATGCTCTGTGAATCTAACTCATAGTGCCTTTTATATCCCACCACTCTGCCAGCCTGTGATGAACCTGACTGTCCTCCAGAATTTGACTGCTCTTCACTAGGACGAGAAAGAAGATATCTGGAAATGTAGAAATGTCAGGTAAGTCCACTATGCGTACTTTAAGAAGGTAAACAGCCAGGGTGAAGATCTTGTACAGAATTCTCAAGGGAGGATGAAAAATCCAGAAAGAAAAAAAAAAGGAACAGCACTAATAATTAATAGCAATACTAAAGTAAGTAGGAATATCAAAAACGTTATGAAGAACCAAAGGGAAAACATGAAAGGAAGCTCTCTATCTATATATTTATAATATGTTAATAGATGAGAGCTCAATATTAAAAGCTGTCAATTTTTACCATATTAGTTTGCAAATTCCATTCATTCATAATTTAAATCCAAACAATGTGTTTATTAACTTGAAACTAGGATTTAAAACTTCATATGGCATAATAATGGTTTAAGAATATCCAAAATAAACCTAAAATAAGTGAACAAAGGCAGAAGATTTGCGCTAACAGATAATATTTATTATAATTATGTAGGAATTAAAGCAATGTGGTATTAATGCAGGAATAAACAAATAGATCAATAGAATAAAAAAAGACAAGGGAAAGGAATGTATATAGAATTGATATGTAAAGTGCTAGCATTACATATCAATGGGCCTTTCCATCTTTTGACTAATTTTTCAACAAATACCTTGGGAACACTACGTGTTCTGTATGGAATAAAGCATTAGATCCTTATAACACGTCACACAAAAATAAATGCTAAATGAAGATCTTCTTGTAGGTCAGTTTCCCCAGGAAACAACTCCAAAATTTATATGCCAATGGGTCACTGGGGAGTGTTCATGGGAGTGAGCAAAACAGAATCAGACAAAAGGAGAAGTTAAACTTTATAATTCAGTTGCAACAGGTTTCAGCTGACCGCATAGGGAGCTTTGGACATAGGAAGGCTCTTCAGAGACATCCTGAACTGAAAAGCAGTCTGCCCCCAGGAAGAGGAGGAAACTTCTGAGGCGCAGCACCCTTTGGCCTATGGAAGGATCCAGCTATGAAATCTCATCAGGCAAAACTCCCAGTAGCTTGAGAAATAAGTGTCATGTTTTTTAAGGCGAGATCTGAGAAGTAAAGTGTAGCATTCACTATAGTCTAGTCCTTGCACTGCTCAGTTCTAATTGCTTTGTACACACTCACCCAGTTGGGAAGAACTCCTTTAGGATTCTTGTTGGTCTCTTTTTTGGGGGACACTGATAAGACAGCCCTCCTAGCTGTAACTAGTGTAATTGCCAAACAGTTATCTCCCTCTTCTGTTGCTGAGTGAGTTGAGAAGACCCTGGACCCTGGTGCCTTTACCCAGCCTATACCAAAGGAGTCATCAAACCATCTTGGTCTTGTCATGAGAAAGAATTTAAGGAAAGACAGGCAACACAGGGGACAAGCAACATAAGCATGAAAGTTTATTAAGGCAAAAATACACTCTTGAGATGCGAGAGCAGGTGAGCTCAAGAGAGAAAAAGAGCTACAACCCTGGGGTTTGGGTTTTTATCTTTTGTCCATAATTTTTAAGTAGGGGATAGAATATTCACTACTTGGGGTGGGGAAACAGGGTTTTGTGCCTTCCTTATTTGGTTAGGGGTTTCCTGCCATGGCACCTGCCATCTTGGGTCTGTCTGCTTTGATCTGGCTTTTTGTGGAATGCTGCCCAGATAGGTCTCTGACTTCCCTAATAGTTGGCCATGACCTCCTCCTTGCTGGCTTCCAGGTATCCTTTTTGAACCTAGCTAATTGCCTACTCTAATTCTAGTACTCATTCTTTATTCCCTTCACTCTCAGCTAGCATCACCTGGTGGAGTAATCTAGACCTTCATTTCCCAGGGTTCTGTGCCAAGGGCGATCATGCCCTCTTCAGACTGTGGCTTTTGCATGCTTACTCTGATAGTTAGGGTCAATCAAACTCTGTCAGAATGATGACTCTTTTCTTTGTCTACTAATCTTGTGGCATAAGGAGCCCAAAATGATTAGGTGATAGCCATAGCCATAGCTTAATGTTTAATGTTCTTTTGCTGTATCCTCTGGTGGAAGTGTTATCCTTTTGGAAAATCAGATCTTTAGCATGAAGAGTCTAAAACTTCAGGAACCAAAAATCCAAATTTTCCAAGTGGGCCTAGCGGAAGAAAGGCATTGGGACCATGCGTACTTCCACTCCTTAATTCCTAGACCGCCTATTTTTCCCTATTAAATATATAGTACCAGGGGCACCTGGGTGGCTCCATCAGTTAAGCATCTGTCTTCAGGTCAGGTCATGATCTCACAATTCGTGAGTTTGCGCCCCGCGTCGGGCTCTGTGCTGGCTGCTGCCTGGAGCCTGCTTCAGCTTCTGTGTCTCCCTCTCTCTCTCTGCCCCTCCCCCACTCACGCTGTCCCTCTCTCTCAAAAATAAATAAACATCAAAAAGATTTTTTTAAGTATATAGCACCATATTCTATTCACTGATTTAGTTAATATACTATGTCCTGGAGGATCATGCCCATTCTTAAATGATAACATCTTTACGCTGGCTTATCTGTTATACTTTCTAAAAGCTATATTATCCCTTCATCTGGCTGTAAGCTTCTGGGTAGTATAGTATGTGATAGGACCACTGGATCTTATGGTTACATGCCTACTGCTGTACCTCCTTTGCTATAAAATTAGTCCCTTAGTTTGAAGCAATTGTAATCCCTGGCAATGGTTGAAACAGTCTGTAAGTCTTTCAGTAATGGTGCTTGAAGTCCTATAAGCAAGAAAGGCAAAACAACTCAATTCCCTTTAAAAGGAACCACTACGCCTTCAGGATGGAAAAGGTCTAATATAATCAACCTATTACAAAATCTGCTTGGTTTCCTAGAAAGATGGTACCACACTGAGAGCTCATCTTTTGTTGATTTCCACTATTGACAAGTTGGACACTTGAAAGCAGTCATAGTTAAATCAACCTGGGTAGGTGAGAGTCCATATTTTTGGGCGTATGGTTATTATCTACCCCTATGATAATGATAACTCCAGTTTTGTATCCATTGTGCTAGCTCTCAGGTATGGCCTAACAACAACAAAAAAAAGGTTAATTTCAACTGACTACATCTTTCCACTTGGTTGTCTAGTGACTATTACATGAGGGATATTCTTTGGTGGTCATAATGATACGATACAAATATTATAACACTCTCATTCGTTATACAATTGTTTCCATCTTTCTTCCAAGGCTTGAGCACCTGACCTGTAATTATTTTAGGATCATATCATCTTCTTTGCTATCAAGGAGCCCAATCTTACCATCAGCCGTGGTCTAGAAAGGACAGTTTCCATTGGGCTTCTCAATATTACTTTGGCCCCTCCTATAAGTTCATTCTTTATTGCTTTAATAAAGGAGTATACACTGGACCCTACTATAGAACATAGTTGCTGATAGGTTTCCAGCTATATGCATTATTTTTCCAACCTTATATAGTACATTCTCCCTAGCACACTCACTTCTCTTTCTTTTAATCTGGTCTTCCACTCTCCGCAACGGCTCTGGCATTTCTGCTTCACATGATGTGATACCTCACGTTTTCCAAGTTTTTAAGTCATCCTAGTATCTGAAACTGTGTTCCCTTCTTGGTGGGTGCTGAGCCAAAATACACAACCAAGCCAAAGAACAGGAAAAGGAAGGGTTTTACTTGCAACAAATAAAGGGGAACAGCAGGTATCTTTCCCAAAGGAGCATCTCCCCAAACAACAAAATTGGGCAAGTTTTAAGCTAAGGGCTCATGCATATTCATGAAGAAGTTTGTGCATAAGGGAATATACTAGGGAATTGGGACATAAGTCATGTTACGGTGGCTGAGTCCAGGTCAGAGTCATGAGGGCTGGCAAAAGTCACCATCCTCAATTCTCTGGCTCCAGTTGGTAGGGTATCTGAGTTCTCAAAATGATTTAGATTCTGCAAAGATAATTCATGAATATGCATCAGGTCAATCTTCACTTTTAAATATGATTAGGTTATTTCCTGGACTGATAGTAGCTGTTTGCTCTTATATTCTTTCATAAGATGACTGGGAGCCCAAAATGACTTTCCCTATGTTAAGAAAGCTATGCCTGTCTTCTTTTTTGGGGGGTCCCTAACTCTTTCTGCTTTTAACCTAAACAGCCTGTTAGTACTGACTCCTGAGGCCCTTGTCAGAGTGTTAAAGTTTTATCGTGGATAACTGGTCCCATATCACTAAAGACTCCCTTATCCAACTTTGTATTCCAACTCCTTTAATCTAGAACTCTCAGGATATTATAGTCCAAAACACACTCCCCATCTCCTGTAAGAATATATTGGTTTGAGGCTGCCTGGGTGGCTCCGTCAGTTAAGTGTGCAAGTCTTGGTTTCACCTCAGGCCATGATCTCACGGTTTGTGGGGTCGAGCCCCATGTTAGGCTCTGTGCTGTCAGCTCTGTGCAGAGCCTGCTTAGGATTATCTCTCCTCTTTCTCTTCCCCTCCCCTGCTCACACTCTCTGTCTCTTTCAAAAGAAAGAAAAAGAAAGAAAGAAAGAAAGAAAGAAAGAAAGAAAGAAAGAAAACGAATAAATTGGGTAGATCCTGTAGCTCTTCTGAGGTGTAGCCCTGTTCTCCCCTTAGCAGGCTCAGTACTTCCCTTGGCTAGGTTCTCCTACAACTTAACCCTAGTAACTGATAAGATGTTCAAAGGGTGGGGAACCAGAGAGATTTTAAGGAGGGCAACTGTTCTCACACAGTGAAGAGGACTCTGCATAATCTTAATATAAACAAGGAGCACTAGACTCTCAGCAAGGAGTGGGTCACTTATTCAGGCTTAGAACATTTAGGAGAATATGGGAATTCAAGATTTTTGAATGCATTAACTCAAATCTTGGAATCTTACTCTTCAAATGTTACCCTGAACTTGGTGTAGTAGACTTCCCAGCACTGAGAATTCAGTTTCTTTGGAATTCCACTATCATGAAACCAGCAGCATAAGACCAGCATTTTCTGCCCTCCAGCTGCAAAAGCTGAATGTCTTATATGCTGCCAAGGACATCCTCTGGTTATCACAAAGCCTGAACTGATGATTAAAAGTCTTCAGCTTTTCTTTTCTTTTTCTAATTTATCAATAGTCCTCAGCAACAGCCATCTATCGTGATTTTTTTAAAATTAACATTTGATAAGTAGAGCCTGGAGGGTATGTGTGATGTTGAGCAACTCTTCAACAAAAGACTACAAAGAAAAATGAAATAGAGAAGTTTATTATTCACAGGTCCTAGAGGAGGTATTCAGCATATGGGAGGTCAAGACAGGGGGCAGGCAGAAAGACCCTGGTGGCAGAATCTGGGCACATGGCTTTCTTAGGGCCTGCTAGTGGAGTGCTTTGGGGTTCCTGGGCTAAAGGTAGATTCACTAATTCAAACCAAAAAGAGCAGGAGTTTGGTAAGCTTCATAGGGGTCTTATCTAAGGGCCACAAAGGGGAAAAGCCCTAGGCAGAAGGAAAGAATGCTTATCACAAAGGACAGCTGTGTAGCCAAATCACAAATTTACATTATGTGTGACTCTGGCTATTATCTACAGCATGAGTTCACAGCAGGTGCTGGTGTCAGTTCAAGTTCAAAGCCCCTGCAGGCTGCTTGGCTAACACAAAACAGATGCCAGAGCAGCAACATTATGGAGCAGTTTAGCTAAACTCAACACCATCCAAGTTCAATATCCTTATAAATCCATACTGCTTCTCCTGAACCTCTCAATCACTTGAGATGTTGTACTCACCAGTGTATTTTCTTCCAGCCTCAGTGAAAGTTTTAAAAGTCACTGAGCTACCCCATGCCAGGGTTTATCATTATTTCATCTATGGCCTAATTTGCCATAGCCAGCCAGGTGGTAGATGATTCAGCTCCAAAACCCATTTTTGAATGTTTTGTAGCACTGTTTCTTGGGCCAATTGTCCCAGGTTGTCTCTAGAAAACAGACTCTGAGAGGGAGATGGGCATGAAGCTGCTTTATTGGTAAGTAATTTGGGTAAAGGAGGAAAGGAAGCAAACTTGGGCAGAGAGAGAAGCTAAATGGTAACGCATTGCAACAGAGACCTTAATCAATCCCATGGAGAGACTGCAAGTTGGACTGGCCCTTCAGAGAAGTCCCAAACTGAATCCAGGAGCCCAGCTTTTGTCCTTCCGCAGGAACTTGTAATTGAACACAGGGCTATCTCTGAAGAGGGAGCTGAATCTTGAACAAAACAGGTCTCTTTGTCTAATTTGAGCGACACACTATGTTGCCAGCTTTCAGAAGACAATGCTTGAAATAGACTCTGGGCCACGCACCAGAGCACCCACTACAGCCCTAAACCTGTGAATCTAATAAAATTTTCCCTGCTGCTCATTTTGTGTCCACCTTTTATTCTTTAAAGTGGTGAGACAACGAATCTCGGATATTGAGGTAAAAATTCCAGCAACATTTCTACATAAAAAATAGTTAAAAGACTTTAAAATGGACTGGAAGAACATATTATAAATTCCTGAAAATGATTATCTTTGAGAATAAAATGATTATAATGGGTCTGGGAAGGAAAACAGGACTTCAGCTTTATCTCTGGGTATTTTTTTATGTAAAAAGTCAAAAGCAACATTGCAAAATTTTTCTTTTAAAATTCTGTGTTACTTCTCTGTATATTTAAGTTAAAATAAAAGGAGCCTAAGTGAGAAAGCTATCCTGAGTCATCATTTACATATGGTGGGCTTTACTACTCCAAATTTCAGAAGCTGCAGGTGGTATATAATGGTTCTCAGTGTAATTTCACCAGGACAGAACTTCCAACTGGCATCGCTGTCAGTTTAACAACCAAGTGTCTAATATTTTGATTAGTTTTATGTAACCCAAGACACAGTATTCTTTACTTCAATCAACTAAAATAAAATGTAAGCTTGACTGTATGTCAGAGGCACCTTTGATAACCTCTGGCTGTGGCTACAGTCTGAGGGTTAGGAATTAGCCACACAAAGCACTGGGCAGGTTTCTCAGAACAATGCCCATGGGAGTGGGGAAGTGCGTGTGTGTGTGTGTGTGTGTGTGTGTGTGTGAGTGTGTGTGTGTGTGTGTGTGTGTGTGCAGAGGCTGGGCTCAGCTGGGAGAGGCCTGCAGTGGTTGTAGGAGCTCCAGATAAGAGAAGACAAGCTGCCTTAGAGCCATCACACTGGCTCCGAAATGCTTCTCAACATTTCCCACTAAGTTTTGCTCTTCAATCCTTTCAGGGTATGCAGACGTGATGATGCTATACCCTGGTTTGCTTCCTCTTGACAGGCCAAGTTCAAAGTCCAGCCTGAAATACAATCAGCTCTCTGCAGCTAACCCTCAATAAATTGAATCTGCCCAGAACTCTGTGGCCCTTTCGATTGGCCAGATATCAAAAACAATTCATATCATTCAACACTATAGTAAATGTATCTCAAAGATTCAACAACTACTCATGAAGGATGAAGGACTCCTTTAAATAAATTTCTGCATATGGACCCTATTTCTTCATGTGGACCCTGCATATGTGAAATATATGCCCATCAAATACATTTCAAGAAAAAATCATTTTGCAATTTTTGTTGACCAAAGAATAAAATAAAAATACATAAAAGTACATGAAATGAACAAGAGATCACCAATGCTACATTAGCCCAAAGCTCAGAATCCTGGCACATTTTTTAGAACCCTGATATTTTAGTTATATTACGAACCTTAATGAGAATAAATGATTCTCATCAGGATTTTTAAGACTCAGAGCATAGTCCCAGGACGCCATCAAGAATGCTACAGACCTAAAGTTTATTGATCTGGACTTTATTTTCAGATTGAGGCTAAAATTGAATCTGGGGAGGGAAAGTTTAAGCAAACTATCTTTTATTTCATTTATTTCCTCCCAATGTTGAACTCTTAAAGTCATGGAAATCAATTGTTCCCTTACTTCTTAGTGCATTATAGCTTCACACTATGAAGTCATCTTAAAGGGACCTGAGAAAATCACGTACCTTGAATAGTACGTCAAAAGAATCACATAGCTCTGCAGAGGGGATGGAATGGTGAGAAACCATTATCAAGACTTCTATTGATTCAGTGTTCTTGTTCTTCTGGTGCATGTGATTACCCTTAGACAGACAGCCCAGCATTATGATTTCCCTGCACACAGACATACTCTGGGAATAGAAAACGAAACAATAATGAGAGGTCAAACTGTCAAACTACTTTGAACCACATAAAACCAAACTTAATAAATGTTGCTCAGAAGATGCACATGAATAATCATTAGAGCTGTTTCATGTCTGCCCTTCTCTGACAACTCAGGCCTCTGTCAAGATCCTTCTTTATCAAGAATTGTTCCACTGAATGCTTCTAAAACTATTTCACAAATAATCTAAGCATTATACTCTGACTTGATAATCAAGCTACTATCAGCATCAGAGAGTAGATATCATAAACTAGGTGAATAATCCTACCAGAAGTCTTTCTACTCAAAGAAAGACCAATCACATATTTATATATTCAACAAACAACAATCAGACAAGCCTGAAAAATGTTAAGTGTTCTTCTCCCTCATTACACAGGTAGCCGAAGTGTAATTTTTTTTAAATGGCATAGCCTTAGGTAAGTGATCGCCAGCAATATAATTAATATAATTAATCAAAATGAAATATATAAGAATTGACAGTCTTTTTTGCTAGACTCAGAAGTAATAATAAATAATTTGAGTAAGCTGAGGGCTCATGACTACTTTCTTGTGCCCCCAGCTTACAAAAGAAACTAAGCAGATTATTGTTTTATAAAATTTGTAATGCTGTGAAAACCTGAATTTCATAGAAATGACATTGACCAAAATAATACAGTGACCTTCGAACAGTAATATACTCTTTTCAAATCATGTCATAGTCATGGTTGTAAATTTTTATCGATCTTCAGAAGCATTTCCACTCAACTGCACTTCTGAACAGTGTTACATGCTTGCAGGATGGCTCAGTGAGGCAGAGGATGGAGAATATAATAAAGAACAATTTGGTTCATCATGGGATGAGACATTTTACATGAGTCTACATCAGACAAAGTGACTATAAGCCTATGGAGGTCATTGGGAAAATCACAGAAAAACTAACAGAGTTTTCAATCCATCTAAACAAAGTTTTACCCTTTTGTTTTTATAAATTTGCAAGGAATGACAAAGATTAATTTACTTGAATAGAAATTCATTTAATTCAGCTTCTTATATCATCCTATGCAGCAACATCCACCTAGGCATTAGCAGAAAGAGGCATAGCACAGGATCAAGCCTATAAAGAAGCCATGATCTGAAAGAACTGTAGCAATTAATGAGTGGTATAGCCAATATTTTTTGTTGGACTAGAGCAGACACGATCCTGCCCCCCAAAGTATTTACCATATTTTTTTCTTGATACACGCAGACATTAATCAAATAATCACATTATGAATATATGTAAAAAACTGTGATGAGGACTATGTAGGAAATGTACATGGAGCTATGAGAGCTTTAGCAAGATGATCTGGCTTAGTCAGCAATGTCAGAGAGAGACTTCCTTAGGAAATGACCTTTGATCTGAGATCTGAAGAATTTCTCAGAATTGGCTAGGGGCAAAATAAAGAGGTAAAATGTCATGTGCAAAGGCCCAGAGGCAGATAGGAGTACAGTGTATTTGAGGACGTAGGAAAGATCCTGAGTTCAGTTTTGAATATATGAAATGGAAATGCCTATAAAACAAGAAGGTGGTTAGATATACACATAGGTCATGATCCTGAAACTGTATTTATGTACAACACCTGTGGAATGCCACACTAACATAAATAACACCAACTTGCCCCTAGATGGTTGTGAATACACAGAGACCCAGAAGATAGTGCAAAACATTTTTTAAGCTTTTATATCTGTGGCCCTCTCTCTAGGCATAGAGTGTTCTCTAATGGGTACCCAGGAAAATTTGATCTTTTAGGCGTCCCTCTTTTTCACCTCCATTGGATCCCAGCTCCACTCTGAAGAGACAGTAAGTATTCTACTTTCAAAGCATCCACTTAGGAAGGTGACAGGACCTTACTGAGCAGAGCTAGAACTTCCTAGTAATGGGGCTTTAGGAGGGTGCTTCAGAGTAGGAGATCTGTAAGATAAACAAATGTTTCTATTTCAATATTGACTAATTTTCATAGTAGGACTTCAACATACATTTCTGCTAACAAAATATCTAAGCAAATAGAATTTAACATGAGGACACTGTAAATTTTATTTATACTAAACTGTAGAGGCCACTTTTAGGCAGAAGGCTTGAGCAATGGAAACCAGATTAAGGTAAAAGGGCCTAGAGTGACCACCAGGCCAAATGCAAACAGGCTTATGAAGCCACCAGCCTCAAAATAGCCACAGACCCTAGCTGACTAATGGGCGACTTCCAACTGGGCACAGGGACCAAAAAAGGAAAATTCCATGCATTCCCCTACCTCCTCACTCCCCACCTTAACTATAGCCCCCCACCCACCACCTCCTGGTAGACAGTCTCTCCTCTACTGTCCTGCCCATTGCTCCCTTGTAGTGTATTCAAGCTTCTATCTCCTGTGTTCTGTCTTAGGTGAGTCCTTTCACTGCCTGCACCCCTGGTCTCCACCAAGTCAGGTCGCCCCCACATAACCACCCTTGAGGAACTTCTGAAGATTTTGCCTGCAGTCCAGGTAAGGTTAAACTCCTCCGGTGGGCTTTGCTGAGCTGGCATTAAAGGTAGCTCTTCTCAGAACATGAGGACGTGCCAACACCAGGCTCGTACAAGTGCTTACAGAAGGTGCTTTCTCTTCCTTAATTCTAAAAAGACTGTTCTTAGGAGGTAGAATTTTAGACCTGTCCGGTGATTAAGTGGAAATAAAAGGAAAGAGGAAAAATCCCTGATAAAAGGCTAAGATCAGTGCTCTTATCATTGCTGGTATTCATATGTGATGATACCTCTGAGCTTTACAAAGTCAGTGAAGATCCTAGTGGTGACTGCGTGTCAAACGGGCAAACTGTCTCCTCCACTATAAGGTAGCTTCTCTGAGGAAGTAAAGACTGGAGGTGTCTTGGCCTAAAACAGAACAAAGTTGGGCATGCCAACACCTAAAAGCTTCTCAGAATAATACAAAATCAGAGCACAACTACCAGCCATCACCAGAAACCAGCAGAAATCTTGGCCACTGGACTCTGGAAGGAGGGTGCCAATTTCACATGATGGGAGAAGGGGGCTCCTGCAGAGCCTGCTAACCTGCCAAAGTTAAAAGGATGTTTTCCATGAATATTCCAGGGGCTCCACAAATGTATTTCAAATCTGAGGGCCTCATATCTCAGCTAATTGTTCCCAAACAGACTTCTCAGAAACCTCTGAGGAATCAAGTCTTTCCCTTTAGTCCAAGAGCAGAGTAACATGGCTTCCCATCCTCCCAGCTGCCCCTGTGTTCCCAGGCTTCCAGCCTCCTGTGCCAGGCGGCCTTGGCTTCTCCTCATTCACCTCTGGTAGAAACCAGGAAGTTTCCTCGTGGAAGTCAGTACATCCATGGGTGAAGGCAGAGTTACCATAGCAACTTGGTCACTGGAGTGACTTCAGACTCCTGTCAGTTCAAATGCTGCTTCCCTACTCTCTATAGGTTTCCCTCCAAACCCATTCAACATGTTGTTTTTATCAGCTAGATTATACGCTTCCTGAGGGTTGAAACCAAATTATTTGTTCTCATAGCTTCTGGCAACTTGTAAGAGGTTTAAAAAATAATTTTCTAGTTCAATCTTACTTCAGCATTTTTCTGGAAGGATATATAAAGAGTGGTTAACATGTGCTTTAAAGAGAGGTTCCAGAAGTCAGTATGTGAAAGGACAGCGAAGAGAGAATTTCACTTTTCATTCTATAGTTCCAATACTGTTAGAATTGTTCTTTGCCGTTAAGGATATATAAATGTTTTTAGAATAATATGCTCACTTTTAGTTTCTATTTATTTGGTGCATTCTACCTATGTTGTAAGATGCAAGGGAAAAATAATGGGTTTTGAGAGTTTCAGTAAAGTTAGTGACTAGTCTTTGGCATGAGAGAAAAATGCTTTTCCAGAGGATCAAGATGCCTCTCCCTCTTTCAAGGCAGATACTTCTGATTAATCATGACATCCTTTCTTGTTCCCAACCCAGCATACCTGGCAGTTCTTACGAATTGACTGGAGGTAACTTGGGATACGAAACATATACACCCTCTGAATGGATAATTTAATGCACTGACAGTTCTCTTTGAATGGCAACTTAACACTAACGTATCTAAGTTAAAAGCTGGAGAAGTAGGGCCCAACGAGGACAGAAGGCAAAAAAGGGAGGCACAAAACATAGTGAAATATGATGGCATCAAACTGTAAGGCTATAATCAGATAAAAACTATCCATATAAAAAGAAAACGTTTTTCCAAAGATGATGACTTTAGCTTTTCTGGATGGATGCCTCCATGCTTTGGGGCATTCCTGTGGGGGGTTGACCAAACACTTGTCACCACAGCAGATAGCTGCCTACCATGTCAGATCCTCCCACTGCCTTTCTGTAAAAAGACTCTGTCCAAAAGGGCAGCATTTCATATTTTCCATTGTCATTTACCAAACTATGTGTGGTAGTCTCAACAGAGACATCACAGGGTGTGAATAAAAAATAATCTTTTCACTGTGTTCTGTTAATCCCATGATGACTGAGGGCAGATAAATGCTTTGGAAGAAAAATGGCTGCTCCTGGGGGCTTCGGCTCTCTTTGGGAGTGGAGCAATTCATCCACTCACTGAAATAAGGCACTCCAAAGTCCGCTGGAAATAGTAGAGGAAAATCACATTGCAATCCAATTCCAGTTCGAAGGAAAATAGAGAATTTGTTTGAGAGGTCATAAATGCACGACCTGCTCCAGCCAACTGATGTAACCAGGCCAACCAAGGTAAGGTTCTTGTATGCTCTTCAGCCTCTGATCACCTGCTATGTGACCCGAACAGTTCTTGTTATTGAGGGAGAAAAATATCCAATAGATTCAAGCTCATAAATTCAAATATTCATCTATTAAGCACCTAGTATGTGCCAGACACTGTGCTGAATGTTACTCATGGCCCTTGCACCCAAAGTGTTTGCACCCTCAGAGCCAAGATATTTACACACTCAGTAAATAGAGAACAGTGAAAAAGAGCAGAGGGCTAAGTGTCAGAGCAAAGAAAAGACTACATAGGAAGCCAGAGTCAGAAGAGATTATTGTGAAACAAGCAGTTAAAGAATCTTCATGGACAAGGTAAATCTTAAAGATACTGTATTAATCAGGGTTCTCTAAGGAAGCAGAACCAGTGGGGTATTTTATATACTTTATATAAAATTTTTATTTATTTATTTATTTATTTATTTATTAACAAATAGAGAGAGAGGTTATGAGCGATTGGCTCACATAATTATGGAGGCTGAGAAGTCCCATGATCTTCTGTCTGCAAGCCAGAGACCCAGGAAAACCAGTGGTATAAGTCAGTCAGAACCCGAAAGCCCTGAGAACCAGAGGAGCTGATGGTTTAAATCCCAGCCTGAGAGTCAGACAAGATGAGATGAGATGTCCCAGCTCAAGCAATGAGATCAGAGAAAAGGGGCTAATACCTCCTTCTTCTGCCATTTATTCTATTCAGGCCTTCAGTGGATTGGATGATGCCCACCCACAATGGGCAGAGCAATCTATTTTGCCAAATTCACTGATTCAATTGGTAATCTCATCCAGAAACACCCTCACAGACCTGCCCAGAAATAATGTCTACTCTGGGCCTCAGTGGCCAGTCACGTTGGTGCATAAAATGAACTATCACACATAATGAGTGAGTAGGTGTAGAAGAGAAGGAATGCATTACAGCTAGAGAAGTAGCTTGAGCAGGGCATGGAAGTAAACACAAACAAGCATTGTGGGTCTAAGGAAGGAATGAGCCTGGTCAGACAAAGCTTCAGAAGGGGAATTTAGGGACTAAGATGGCAGAGGAAGAATGAAGTTGTATTATTTTATTTATTTATTTTAAGGGAGAGAGAGAGAGCAGGGGAGGGGCAGAGAGAGAGAGAGAGAGAGAGGGAGGGAGAAAGAGAATCCCAAGCAGGCTCCACGTTGTCAGTACAGAGCCTGATGTGGGCTCGAACTCAAGAACAGTGAGATCATGACTTAAGCTGAAATCAAGATCTGGATGCTTAACCGACAGCCACCCAGGTGCCCCTGGAGCTGTATTATTAAATCACTTGATAATGAAGCAACATCAGTGAAAATGGTGACATTGGAAACTAACACAACTTAAGATGAGAATGATTTAGCAACTTTTTGCTCCAGCTAGTCTGTGTTGAATATCAGCTGCCGGCCTGGGTCAATCAATCTACCATACCATGTAATCCTTACAGGAAGTCACTGAAGTTGGTTCCATATTTTCAAATTAAAAACATGTGGCTTGGGGCGCCTGGGTGGCGCAGTCGGTTAAGCGTCCGACTTCAGCCAGGTCACGATCTCGCGGTCCGTGAGTTCGAGCCCCGCGTCAGGCTCTGGGCTGATGGCTCGGAGCCTGGAGCCTGTTTCCGATTCTGTGTCTCCCTCTCTCTCTGCCCCTCCCCCGTTCATGCTCTGTCTCTCTCTGTCCCAAAAATAAATAAAAACGTGGAAAAAAAAAATTTATAAAAAAAAAAAAAAAAAAAAAAAAAAACATGTGGCTCAAGGAGATTAAATAATTTTACCAAAGTTACACAATTAATGGGCATGTCTATGTGATATTGAAGCCCATGTCTTTTGCACCCTGAATCTTCTAGGTGCTATAGAGCTAATCTAAAAAAGCTCATGCAGACAGCATTAAGGGATTCATGCTCATCTATTACGCCCACTGTGGAAACCAACATGTTGTCCATAAATACTTGATACCTGGTTTGAGATTGTCTCCTTAACAATACCTACCCTGTTCATTCATTCCACAGATAAGAGGTTCTTGTCATGTGCCAGGCACTACTGTATGCTCTGGGACAGAGCCATGACCAATGCAGTGCTCTCTCACTCTCTTCATACACCTTCTTGTGGGGAATAAATGAATACTGGGGCAAAATCCAGAAAGAATTTCTTGACATGGAATTTAATGAATGGGGTGCAAATACTTATGTTGAAATTTTGTCATGTTACCCTGAGGTAAAAATGCTAACAGAAGCATAAATAAATATAGACAACCATAAATAAAATATGGCTATTGATATATGAAGTAATAAATAATAATTTAAATTTCTAAGATATTATTAAAATGTAGCCTTTAGTTAATAGAAATGCCATTGTCCTTTTCTTCTCTGGGCTTCTTGTGCTTTGTATCCTTTAACAATGTACTTTTCAGGGGCACCTGGATGGCTCAGTCGGTTTAACATCTGATTTGGGCTCAGGACATGATCTCATGGTTCACGAGTTCGAGCCCCATGTCGGGCTCTGTGCTGACAGCTCAGAGCTTGAAGCCTGCTTCAGATTGTGTGTCTCCCTCTCTCTCTTCCTCTCCACTGCTTGTGCTCAGTCTCTCTCTCTCTCTGTCTCTCTCTGTCTCTCCCTCAAAAATAAATGAAAACATTTTAAAATTTTTGAAAAAAAAACATAAAAAACAATGTACTTTTCAGTGTGTAGAATCAGACCCTTCCTTTGGGTTAGGAGAGAAATCCAAATCTCAAAGACCTTGCAGGCTCAGACTACACCTTCATAAGGTAGAGACTTTACCACAACAACCTTTCACTGAATTCAGCTCTTTGTTCCAGCAACCGCCCAGGTGACTGCAGTGTGAGGTTCAAGGTGAGGCAGCTCCTTCACCCTTCACTGTGTGTCCTCCCAAGTGCCTGGTGGCAGTTTTCTTCTCAAATGCTTTCTCCTCTCTACCTCAGTGTTGTGGGCAACAGGGGAACAGGGCCTTTTACTTTCACTGTGCCTTTTAAGAAGAAAAGAATGTTTTTTGACTGACTGTTCCTCAAATAGCTTTCTCCATTACCTTAGAAAGCTATAATTCTATTTGTTTTCCCCCAAACCCTGTCATCTCTCCCTCCCCACACCCCCGCTCCCACATCATCTATGAAATAGGATTCTGGCTTTTTGGAAATGCTGACACTTCAAATGACTATAGTCAGCAATCTATTTGATTCATCCAACTAAAGTCAAAAGAACTACTGGGATAAGTCATGGTCAATAGTGATTTTTGCCTATTTTTTCCATAAATTAATTTCTTATAATTCTGTAGCTTAAAAATATACACCAGGCACTTTTCAAATAAAAGCTTGGAAATAATTTCAAATGCTTAGAAGGTAAGTTTTTAAAAACGAAAAATGAACTAAATGATTTTTAACAAGAACTGATCTTAATTCATATTGCAAATCATTTTTTTTTACCGTATGGATTAGCAACAAATATTTTGTTTATTCAGCACTGTGCAAACCAGAATGTGAAAATTTCCTCATAAAATATGAAATTCTTACATTCTCACCTTATGTCTATCTTGCCTATGGCTTGTGCTGAGTTAATATTTAAAATATATAACATTTACTATTAATAAGTAATTTTATAATAATAGTTTATAATTCAATAATTATTATCCGTAATATAATATTTAAAAATATATTTCTGCCCAGGGCAGAAATAGTAGAAAAGTTCTATGGACACTTAGAAATAGACAAAATTAAAACTCAGAACCCAGGGACACCTGGGTGGCTCAGTCAGTTAAGCGTCTGACTCTCCATTTCAGCTCAGGTCATGATCTCACAGTCATAAGATCAAGCCCTGAGTCAGGCTTAGCACAGGGTCTGCTTGAGATTTCTCTCTCTCTCCTTCTTTCTCTGCCCCCTCCTTGTTCATGCTAGCACTCTCTCTCTCATTCTCTTTCAAAACAAATAAATAAACTAAAAAAACAAACAACAAAAACTCAGAACCCAAAGTTGTTTCCTCCCATGGTAACTCTCCCACCATTATGGTCTTTCTAAGAAGGAAGCGATAAGAAATACCCCTGGGATAGAAAAAGTAGCACAGATTTTGGAGTAACAGTTGACACCTGCATGCATGTCAAGATCAGAAGACTTTGTTAGCTTAAGTGCAGGCCTTAATTTCCTCCAGGTATAAAATTGCCTTGTTATGCTTCAAAATTTCAGCCATCAGTAACTACCTTATAAGTTGAGAGGGTTAAGTTGGAAGGATGCATTTGAAAATATTACTTATTAAAGCTCTTTTTTTTTAACTCCTGCAAATTCCATTTCCATTTAAATGGAACCAGAAGCAGACAAATTGCTTTCATGATGCTCTTCCTATTTGTGTTTCTATGGAAATGGATTCTTGATTAGGAAGGGGAAAGCTAAAATCAAAAGTTGTAAGCAGGCAGAGCATAACCAGGGTGTTTTATGGAGCAGTTCACCAGATTTCATCCAGTCCAAGGTAATATCATATTAAAGTAGCCCAAACTTACAGAAATAAACACTCACGTCCTCACCTTACCTCGCCCAGAGCTATTTCACCTCTCATATTTTCCTGACCACATCTTAACAACATCAAACCCCACAGCCTTGATTTACAGGTCCTCAATATCTGGCACAGTGCCCTTTGTTGGGTCTTGCTTTTAAATATATCTCTCTTAACTAGCTCTCAAATATGATGCTTGCCCTAAAGTATATGTCCAAGGGCCATGGACATTTTGGGATATTATTGAGAGAATTCAGTCTAAAAAGAAAAAATTAAGTAAGTAAAAAATGAAGCTAAATTTCAAAGCATAAATAATAATTAAGTATCACTTTCACCTTTCTATCCCAACCATTTCTTAATAACTCACATTTAAATTAAAAATAAGTTAGATTTATACTGTCTCTATTCTCTGAAGAACTGTCATTAAAAAAACAAAACTTGGGGCGCCTGGGTGGCTCAGTCGGTTGGGCATCCGGCTTCGGCTCAGGTCATGATCTCACGGTCCATGAGTTCAAGCCCCGCGTTGGGCTCTGTGCTGACAGCTCAGAGCCTGGAGCCTGTTTCAGATTCTGTGTCTCCCTCTCTCTCTGCCCCTCCCCTGTTCATGCTCTGTCTCTCTCTGTCTCAAAAATAAATAAACGTTAAAAAAAAAAAAAAAACTTATTTGTAAAAACTTCCATTACATAAACCATGCCTGTCAGCTGCTATCAATTTCCACACCCTTTTGACTTCTAAATGGCTAAGATTTTGGCAAAAGTGCTAATATAGTCTCTTTTATGACAGGAATTTTGCAACTGTGGCAGCACAGGAACAAATTACACACTTATTTTCTGCAAATGTTCAATGCTAAGAAAAGGTACCTGATACATATTCATGAAACAAAACTAGAAAAGTCTTAGTCTAAAATAAGTTCACATAATTACATAAAATATTAAACAATAATTAAACCAAAACAAAATAATTTATATCAAAATCTATTGTGAAACTTGATTGCAATGTTGGTATTATTCTCTTAACTTTGTTGTTTGACATGAAAGATATGTTACCTCCAAACTTCTGGATCAGCCTAAGAATGAGTTTATACGTTAGTGTAGATTACCTAAAATCTCCAAAATCTCTCTGATTTCCTCAGTTCCAAACACATTACTAGTATTCCATGCCAGAAATTAAAAGGCTAACAATTAGGAAGAATTGAGTAATTGGTTACACAGAACTGAGAATTGCTTTTAAGTGTATCATGACTATAAAGTAATAATATTACAATGTTGCTCAGTGTGATAGTCAAGTCCTAAGAAAAAAAAGAGAAACAAAAGAGAAAGAAGGGGAGAGGGAGGGCAGGAGGGAGGGAGAAGAGGAGAAGGAAAGAAAGGATATCAAGGAGAAGAAAGGCATGCAAAACCTGAAGAAAGAAGGAAAGAAAGGAAAGAAAGAAGGTAAGAAATTTGGAGACCATTGAGCCAATAATTATTTTGGAATGGAAAAAAATGAAAGTAACAGAAGTCAACACTGATCAATTCTCTTCTCATGTATTGGCCATAAGAATAATGTTATTTAACATTACCAGAGAGCCAGATGCAAATAAGCCCGAAGGTACAGACAAGAAAAGGTTGAGAGAGAGGGAGAGGAGAAAAACTCCAACAACACATCAGTGTCTCTTCAAGATATACTGGTCACTTGTGTTTCTGCAGATAGGCAAACAAAAGGCCTATACACCAGGTCTGTTGAGATAAAGTCTTCTTGAATAATGGGCATAGAATAAGATGAATGCTATGGACAAAAAAAATAAGAAGAAA
The DNA here is from genome assembly GCF_023721935.1 of Panthera uncia. Classification (NCBI taxonomy): domain Eukaryota; kingdom Metazoa; phylum Chordata; class Mammalia; order Carnivora; family Felidae; genus Panthera; species Panthera uncia. The sequence continues at coordinate 129,554,268 of NC_064811.1, read as the reverse complement.
AGCCAATATATGCCACAAAAACATAACCACATTAACATTTGGGACTACTCATCCAACTATAAATTTTGAGTTATTTGTTAAAACAAAATTGCAATTGAACCTTGAACAATGAGGGGGTTAGGGACACTGACACCCCCCTCACACACACACAGTCAAGGATCTACATTTAAGTGTATAACTTTTAACTCCCCCAAAACTAATAGCCTACTTCTGACCGAAAGTTTTACTGGTAACATAAACAGTCACATTAACACATATCTCATATGTTATGCATATATACACTGTACTCTTACAAGAAAGTAAGGTAAAGAAAAGCAAATGTCATTAAGAAAATCATAAGGAACACACACAAAAGAAAATCATAAGGAATAGAAAAAACATTTACAGTACTATACTGTATTCATCAAAAAAAAAAAAAATCTGTGTATAAGTAGATCCACGCAGTTCAAACCTGTGTTATTCAAGGGTCAACTGTATAACAAATACATGTAATGCCCATTCATTTTGCATCTCAGCCATTGGGGGAAATGAATACTCAGCAGACCAAAAGAGCAATAGTTAACTCGCAAAAACTCTTCTGAAATCCACTATACAACTTTCCTGGAAGGGCAACAATTTCTTAATCTTATGATTTTTTAAGTTTCTCAATATGAGTAAGATGATATGGTCATTATAAGTTGCTGACCAGATATGTCAGGTAAACAAATGGCTGGCTGCCAAAAACAAAAAAACAAAAAAAACAAAAAAAAAAACCAAGGGAACAATGAAAATCTGAACTTTTGGAGAATAATAGACCATTGCAAGCTAGAGAAAAGATGCCATTATACAAAACCAGAGACCATTTCCATTTGGAAACATACAATACAACCAACCCCTTTCAATCCAATCTCAGAGTGGAATGATGGTAAAACTAGCTTCCTATGAAGTGTTCCTATCTGTATCTTCCCTGGACTGTTTCCCACACAATCCCATGTTCCCTTCTTGATTCCTTCCTAAACTGGTCTACCAGGACGCTCTGGTGTCTTGTGGAAAAAAGAAAACTTTTTTATTCAATGTATCCTATTATTTTATTTTCTTTTTCTAAGAGATTTAGAGGATGTGGTGACAACCACAATGGGCAAAGAGAGAATGATGTGTGAGTGTGTTGTGGTGCAGTTAGGTATAACACAAGCGTGCAGATGACCGGTGGGTTCAGGCAAAGACTGTGGATGATGCTTCTACTATAGATTTTGAAGGGATAGAAGAAACAAAGGGATCCAAATTAGAGTTCTTTGAGGAAAAAGGCAGCTAAAAATGGTAAGGAGTGCCCTGGGAAGTGTTTTCTTTACCTTAACTAAGTATCACTTTGAATATAGAGAAAAGAAAACACACGGCGATTGTTCTCTAGTTGGAAATGTGCCAAAAGGATGATTGCGATCAAATGATTAAGTTCAATGAAATAATTTCTGTCAAGCAAGAACTAAAATTTCTGTTCATTGACCCTAACAAGCTAATTATTTGAAGACCTGTTCTTCATTTTGTATCAAAATGAAGTATTCAGTGATTATATATTCATCAGAAATATGGCAGATAAAAGGGTAGAGCTCACCAGGGGGAGGCGATAAACGCACCCTTTCCTTAATTTAATAGTGGCCTCAGCTCTAATCAACACATGGGAAAATGCATCTCAATTAATCCCTTCACTAGTAAATGGGAAATGACTCAGACTCAGCATTTGTTTTACTCAGCCACACTAATCAGTATAGAAGGAAACTCATGTAGACCAAAGAGAGAAGGGGAAATGCAGGAGATAGAGCTGGGGGAGCAGGGTTGCCCTAGAAAAGGGATGAGAGGAAAAGAGACCTCATCATGCATTGCTATAGACTTAAAAAAGGATGAACTCTACAGATGTCTGTAGATTCAAATGAACTCGATTTTGTGAGTTTGTCTTAAAAGGTTGAAATTGGAATACTGATTTCAGATAATACAGAGGTTTTCAAATTTTCTTGGTTCACAGTGCCCTTAGTATCCCAGTAATTTCTTATACCCTCCCTACCCAGGCCAAAAAATATATATATGAGTTACTTAGATCCAAACAGCTTAATAAGATTTTGCGTCCTAAAGCTTAGCAGCTGTGTAAAATATAATATGTACAATTTGAAAGGGGAAAGTAGTTTTTTTGTTTCAGTCTCAGCCATCATTACCTATTAGGAGATTAGTGAGCCTGATGGGTGCTGTGCAACTTCTCAACACTTGGAATAGCAATAGACACTAACATTCACGTTTTTTGTTCCACCTTAAATTTCACATGGTATTTGCTTTTTATCACAGAAACCACTAAATCATGGCTCCACAAAGACATGGTGTCACTGAAAGGAATGTAGCACAATGTAACGTGGAACTATGGACTACCTTACGCTAGTAGTTCATGTGGCATCTACCGATGCTGCTGTATTTCCGTCAAAAATTTAAAATATCCTTGGGCGCCTGGGTGGCTCAGTCAGTTGAGCGTCCGACTTTGGCTCAGGTCATGATCTCATCATCTGTGGGGTTGAGCTCTGTTTTGGGCTCTGTACTAACAGGTGGGAACCTGGAGCCTGCTTCGGATTCTGTGTCTCCCTCTCGCTCTACCCCTCCCCCACTCATGCTTGCTCTCTCTCACTCTCTCTCTCTCTCTCTCTCTCAAAAGTGAATAAAATTATTTTTTTTTTTAATTTAAGTATCCTGCAGTGCTCCCTGTGAATAATCTATGGTGTCTTGAGGTACTTTGGTGCACAGTTTGAGAATCATGGGCAAAAAATTATTCTTAGAAATACGTGACAGAAATCAATTGAAGAAACAGTATTTTATACCTAAGAAGTAGCATACATAGAAATTTAGGTTAAAAATGCATGTGATGTTTGAAGAATAGAAAGTAACTAACAAAAAGAACAAAGATGTATATGATACCTACTATGTGCCAGATGCTGTTTAGCAATGGGGACACTAAGGTGAACAGGGTTGACATTATCACTGTCTTCATGGAATAAAAGAAGATACAAGCAAACAATCAATTGTGGAATAAAGGTAAAGCTGGAAGAAAAAAAGCAGAAAAGGATTTATGAATAAGTGATGTTGAAAAGTACACCTTAAAGATTCATAGTAGTAAACCAGGTGAAGGAGGGTCTGAGGAGGATATTTCAGACATATGGAATAAAACATAGAGAGCTCCAAAGTTCCATTCAATTATTCATTCATTCAATAAATATTTATTGTTTTATTTTATTTTATTTTATTTTATTTTATTTTAGAGAGAAAGAGAGCATAAAGTCAGGGAGAGGGGCAGAGGGAGAGAGAGAGAATCTCTAGCAGGCCCCACACTCAGCACAGAGCCAAATGTGGGACTCCATCCCATAAACCTGGGATCACAACCTGAGCCAAAATCAAGAGTCAGATGCTCAACCAACTGAGCCACCCAGGCACCCCTCGTTCAATAAATATTAACTGGGCATTGTTATTTATCAGATGCTGTTCTATGTTCTGAAGATACAGCAGTAAATAAAACAAAGTCACTGATCTCTTGGAGCCGCCTTATAGTTAAGGAAGACAAACTATATATATACACATACATAGACACAATATGTGCAATATATATATATATATATATGTATATATGTATATATTCAATATCAGAGGTTGATAAATGTCATAAAGGCAATTTAGACCAAAAAAGAAAGAAAGAAAAGGAAAGAAAATTTAGCCAGAATGAAGGGATAGAGGGTATTAGAGAAGTTCTGTGACAGTAAGCTTTGAAGGGCTCAGTATGCTAAAAGTCACTCTGCATAACTGGAAGCCAGAGTGGAAGTGCAGGGATAGGTGGTTGGGAGTGACGATAGAAGCTGAGGCTGAAGAAGCTCCGTGGCCTTGGGAAATAACTGTGCAGACGGACTTTTCTACTTTAAGAGTTACTGAAAAAGGATCAAAATAACAGTATGAAGAGGTGCACCTGGGTGGCTCAGTCGGTTAAGTGGCCGACTTTGGCTCAGGTCATGATCTCGCAGTCAGTGAGTTCAAGCCCCGCGGCCAGCTCTGTGCTGACAGCTCAGAGCCTGGAGCCTGTTTCGGATTCTGTGTCTCCCTCTCTCTGACCCTCCCCCGTTCATGCTCTGTCTCTGTCTCAAAAATAAATAAACGTTAAAGAAAATAATAATAATTTAAAAAAATAGTATGAAGAAAGAATTTTTTACCAAAAAAAAAAAAATCATGCCAGAAAATAAAAGACTGCAAGTAAATTAAAGGTATAATTAGATTCTTGTTTTATAAGAGGAAAAAGGATGAATTTTTGGTTAATTATTTTTTGATATTGTTACTCTCTCTCTTTCTTTTTTTTTTTTTGGTAACTCTTTTTTTTTTTTTTTTTTTTACTTTTTTTTTTTTTTTTTTTTTAGTTTATTTACTTATTTTTAGAGAGTGAGAGAGAGACAGAGAGAGAGAGAATCCCAAGCAGACTCAGCACTGTCAACACGAAGACCAATGCAGGGCTCAAACTCACACACCATGATATCATGACCTGAGCCGAGGTTGGACGCTTAACCAACTGAGCCACCCAGGCACCCCGGGTAACTCTTAAGGTAGAAAAATTAGGTCACGAAACAAGTCTTAACAAACTTAAGAACACTGATATTATACTAACTATATTTTCTGATCACAAGAATGAAACTAGTAGGGTGCCTGGAGGGCTCAGTCGGTTGAGCGTCTGACTTTGGTTCAGGTCATGATCTCACATTTTGTTAGTTCGAGACCTGAGTCAGGCTCTGTGCTGACAGCTCAGAGCCTGGAGCCTACTTCAGATCTTGTGTCTCCCTCTCTCTGCCCCTCCCCCACTTGTACTCTGTCTCTCTCTTTCTCTCTCGCGCGCAAAAATAAACATTAAAAAATATTTTTCACAAGAATGAAACTAGAAATCAACAACAGAAAGAAAACTGGTAATTTCATAAATATGTGGAAATTAAAGGACATAAATTTGAATAAACATTGGGTTAAAAGAAATCAAAATAAAAATTAAAAAATATCTCAAGAAAAATAATAGCACAACTTACCAAAACTTATGGAATGTAGCAAAAGCTGTAGAAAGTAAGAAGTTCATAGCAATAAAAATGTACATTCAAAAAAGAAGAAAGATCTCAAGTAAATAACACAACTTCACACTTCAAGGAACTAGAAAAAATAGCAAATTAAAGCCAGACTAAGAAAAAGAAAAGACTAAGAAAAAGAGAAGACACAAGTAAATAAATCAGAAATGAAATAAATATAATTATAATTGATTACACATAAAAAAAAGGATCATAAAAGACTATAAAAACAATTTTACGCTAACAAACTGTAAGAAATAGGTAAATATGTAGAAGTATGTAATATATTAATTTATATCTGAGGAAACAGAAATATAGATCTGAGCAGATCTATAACCAGCGTGGAGATTGACTCAGTACTGAAAATCCTCCCAAGAAAGAAAAGCTTGGGACTAGAACACTTCACTGGCAAATTCTACCAAAGTTTAAAGAAAAATTAATGCTAATCACTCAAACTCTTCCAAAATATTGGAGAGAAGGAATAGTTCCAAACTTATTTGATGTGACCATCATTATCCTATACCAAAGCCATACATAGACATCACAAAAATAAGGGAACTACAGTCCAATATCCCTAATGAACACATATGCTAAAACCCTCAACAAAATATTAGCAAACTGAATTTAACAGTACATTAAAAGGTCAGACACCATGACCAAGTCTGATTCATCCCTGGAATGCAAGGATGATTCAATATACAAAAATCAATTAATATAACACATTACATTAACAGAATGAAGGATAAAATCTATGTGATTATCTCAATAGATTCAGAAAAAGAATTTGACAAAATTCAACACCCTTTCATGGTAAAAATGCTCAACAAACTAGATATAAAAGGAGTGTACTCAAACATAATTAAGGCCATATATGACAAACCCACAGATAACATCATGTCAATGGAGAAAAATTGAAAGCTTTTCCTCTAAGATCAGGAACAAGACAACGGTGCCCATTCACAGCTGTACAGGAAGTCCTAGCCAGAGCAAATAGGCAGGCAGGCAGGCAGGGAGGGAGGGAAGGAAGGAAGAATGGAAGGAAGGAAGAAATGCATAAACTGAAAAGGAAGTAAAATTGTCCCTGTCTACAGATGACACGATCTCATATATAGAAAACTCTCAAGTCTCCATTTAAAAAAAAATGTTAGAATAAATTAATTCAGTAAAGGTGCATGATACAAAATCAACATTAAAAAATCCAGCTGAGTTTCTAAACACTAACACCAAACTAACTAAAAAATAAAAAAATAAAAATTAGGAACACAATCTTATTCACAATAGCAGTAAAAAGGAATAAAATATGTAGGAATAAACTTAAAGAGATGAAAGGCTTGTATACTGAAAACTACAAAACATTAATGAAAGAAATTAAACAAGTCATAAATAAATGAAAAGACATTCCATGTTCAAGGACTGGAAGATGTAATATTGTTAAAATGCCCATACTACTTAAGCAATCCACAGATACAGTACAATCCTTATCAAAATCCCAATGATATGTTTTTACAAAAGAGAAAAAAACAATCCTAAAATTTGTATCGAACCACACACACACACAAAAAAACATAAATAAATACTATTCAGCATTTAAAAAGAAAGTTCTGGGGCGCCTGGGTGGCTCAGTCAGTTAAGCGGCCGACTTCGGCTCAGGTCATGATTTCACGGTCCGTGAGTTCGAGCCCCGCGTCGGGCTCTGTGCTGACAGCTCAGAGCCTGGAACCTGTTTCCGATTCTGTGTCTCCCTCTCTCTCTGCCCTTCCCCCGTTCATGCTCTGTCTCCCTCTGTCTCAAAAATAAATAAATGTAAAAAAAAAATTTAAAAAAAAAAGGAAGTTCTATGATATATGATAACATGGATAAATCTTGAGGATATTATGCTAAGTGAAATAAGTCCATCACGGAAAGACAAACACTGCATGATCCATTTACATGAGATATTTAAAATAGTCAAATTCATAAATTCAAAGAGCAGAATGGTGGTTGGCAGGAACTGGGGGGAAGGGGACGTGGAGAGTTACTAATCAGTGGGCATAAAGTTTCAATCTTGCCCTAGAGATCTGCTGTACAACTTTGTACTTACAGTCAACAATAACCTACTGTGCAATTAAAAATTTGTTAAGAAGGTAAATGTCATGTTAAATATTCTCTCCACAATAACATACAATTTTAAAAAGAAGTAAAATAAAATGTTTCATATAAACTGATATATTTATATGAGAAACATGATCTTACTTTTAAAATCCCTGTTCTTAATAGTCACCACTCACACCACCAGAAGCTTCTCACCAACTTTCTCCAAAGATAAAAGTTTTGCTGTGTTCCTTGGCTTTCCTATCTTCTCTGATATACACTATTTCCAAATTCCTTCCACTTTGTATGCAGAGAAGTTTAGTTCTTTTCTGTTTCATGGTCTTGTGAATCATTCCCTTGAAGAACAATCTTCCCCAGACACGAGGAAGCCTATCATTACATTAACATAAACAGAAACAGTTTCAGTCCTAAGATAAATTCTGGGGTCAGCTATTGAAATTACATCATTTAACCTACCTTGATGTGTGTGCATGAGTTTGAATAGGTGTGTACATGTATGTGCATGTGTGTGTATCATAGAAAAAGAAAGAGAGGGAGAGAGAGAAAGACATGGGGGAGAGAGAGAGGAGAGACTAATTCTAGTTGAACTACAGAACATAAAAAGCCAAGAGTAGTCTTGAGAAGGGAGCTAGTTTAATTCTAGATACATTTTTTAGTCTGATGTGTCTGTAGACTTTAGAGGTAGAAATGAACAACAGATGGCTGGAAATTTAAGACCTGGAATTTATTAAAAATGCATTGTTAAATTAGTGTTAAATGTCATATATGAGAGAATTTTATTTTATTTTATTAAAGTTTATTTATTTATTTTGAGAGAGAGAACAGGGAAGTGGCAGAGAGAGATTCCAAACAGAGATCTGTCAGTGCAGAGCCCAGCATAGGGTTCGTTCTCATGAACTGTGAGATCGTGACCTGAGCCGAAATCCAAATTCCAATGCTTAACCACCTGAGAGACGCAGGCACCCCCATATATGAGAGATTTTTAGCTAGTAGGATTTTTTGTCAGTATGAAAATAGTGATTCGTGTTCTCTAATTTTTATAATTTTACCCTCATCTTCCCAAGGAAAAGAATGTGAAATGTAAATTCTAAAATTCCTTGTCTTACCATTTTGAAGTGTCTGAAATTTGAAAACCATCCAGTAACAGTCATGACCAGCTGAATGATACAATCCTCCACTGCTTACAGAGGCCAGCATCCTGATTGCCCGAGTTTCTCTGGGCAACACATGACCCTAGAGCAACCTGAGAGCCCCTTGCCACTCTTGAGGGTTCTTCCCGGCCACCGTTTACATACCATCAGTTCACCAAAGTGCTATTTCAGTTGGTCAGATACTGAAATTGATCAAAATGCTTCAAAATGTCTCCTGTTTGTAGAGGGAATATTCCTGCCTGGACTCACAAGGAGGAAACTGCCGACCAAACCTCCACGTCCTGGCGAAGGTACTGCAGAGGGGACATCCGCTTATCTCTCCACCCTGTCATTTACTCTGAGATGAGTTATACTATGCAGAGCCGATTTAGAAAAATAGACTACTACCGGTAAAATATTAAAGTATGACTTTTTCAGGACTCATTTATTTTTCTTTATGAACCATAGCTATTCCTTATTCTCAATTTTGGCATTTCTGGCTGGAATACACATCTTAGGAAAGAAAAAAGGCCATTTTCTTGTGCACACTATCTGTTCATCCCTACACTGTGACAGGTTGTTGCATGAGTGATGAGAATGCATGAGCTCAGCCTGCTCACTATCAACAGCCTAATGGCTCACGTGGTGCCAAGATGCATCAGTTAGTACCAGGGTGAACAGCCCAGCTGTCATCGGTCACAGAACGTTTGGAAGGCTGTTCCTTGTATGATTCCTAGGCTGTGGGACAATTAGCCCAGTTCTAACACTAACCCATTTCATTTTCTCAGTTCAAAAATTTTTCATATTTTCCTCTATCCTTTCAAATGTTTCATATTTTAGGAGAGTAAAAGCAGATAAATGCTCTGTCCAACCAAATCCTGCCCATTCCCCTGGGCCTCTTCCTTTCAGTGCTATTTCCCCCAGATACTGCTCTGCTTTTCGGTCTGTTTATTGCTTCTCCACTCTGAGCGGCGTCTACTAGCTACATGACCCCACTGGCAGTTGAGGACAGCAATAACAATGACTTCTTCCGTGACCAGTTTAATTGAGGAATCTCACCACATTGGGGTATATGTTTAAGATGTTATTTTTCAAACAACTGACAGCAACTGTGCTCTGCCTACCCCTCGACTTCTGCCAAATACCAAACTCTATTTATGAGATCCCAGTCGGCCTCTATAACTTTTCTTTAATGTTTATTTATTCTTTGAGAGAGAGGAAGACAGAGCATGAGTGGGGGAGGGGCAGAGAGAGACGGAGACACAGAATCTGAAGCAGGCTCCAGGCTCTGAGCTGTCAGCACAGAACCTAATGGGGGGGAGGAAGGGTCCTTCCCTCAGGAAGGAACTGAACTGTGAGATCATGACCTAAACTGAAGTCGGACACTTAACCAACTGAGCCACACAGGCGCCCCTGCTTCTACAACTTTTCACTTTCTGTTTAGTACTGGCTATTGCATTTTAGTTACTAAGACTCAGTACTGATCATTTTTAAGTTTTAATCCCATATCTAAGTCAATCTGACTGCAAATCCCCTCCTCCTTCACCTCACCTATGGAGGATCGAATTTGGAGTAGAGTGAGAAGGAGTATAAAATGATCTACTTTTTCATACTCCTTTCTTTCTCACATGTATTACTCTGGTTTTGGGGAGGGGAGTGGGAAAAGCCTTTTCCTTTCATGGTCATTTGATTCTTGGATTGACTATGCTTCTCTTTATGGGTCATAAACAACTTTATGTCAGTGGTTGTTAGGGGTTCTCATTCTGTTGATAATCACCACTGACCTGGCTTATTATCTCCAGACTTATGTGGATCAGTGGAAGCCCAACAAAACCTTGCTGACACGGTATGCAATCCCATAGAATCAATGGGCCCTTGCAAGAATCAGCTACATTTTCAAGCTATCCCTACCAGCACCCCCATGCCACATTCCTCTAGCATTTGAACTACATTGCCTCACATGTGTTGGTTCCAGTGAACCTACAGTTTGGTCTCATTCATTCCTTATTACCCCAAATCTGGAGCTGCTGGAGCAGGTAGGCTCTGTAATCTGCATTGTTTGAGAACTAGGAATTTGAAAGGGTAATCTCTGCCTGACCATGCTGCCCTTTCTGCAATTCTGGGACCACATGAACAAGTAGACAAGACTGGTAGCTAAGAGAACATCCACTTCATAGTATAATTTTGTTGTAGAGAGAATAATGCATCCCCAAAGGATGTTCACATCTTTACCTTCAGAATCTGTGAATATGTCAGTCTTCACGGCAAAAGGGACTTAGTAGATGTGATTAAGTTAAAGATTTTAAGATGAGAAGTTTATCCTGAATTATCGGAGTAGATACAGTGAATCACAAGGACTCCTATAAGATGGAGGCAAGAGGGTCAAAGCTGTGAGATGAAGTATGACAATGAAAGCAGGGGCTGGAGTTACACACTCTGAGGATGAAAGAAAGAGCAGAACTCAAGGCAGGTAGACAGTTTCTACATTCTGGAGAGGTAAGGAATGGTAAGGAGAAAGGTAAGGAAATGAATTCTCCTCTAAATTCTCAAGAAGGAATATAGTTCTGTTGAACTCTTGATTTTAGTCTCAAAGATCCATTTGGACTTCTGACCTCCAAAACCGTAAGATGATAAATTTGTATTGCTTTAAGACACAGAGTTTGTGTCTTAATTTGTAACAGCAGCAATAGGAAATTAGTACAGACAGCAACAGCACCTTCTTTCTACACGCACAAAATTTGCAAGTCCACCAAAGGTGTCTATTGACCAAGTATCTTCTTGCCCCAGAGAGTGGTAAGAGGGACAGATAGCTTTTCTTTAAGAGCTCTTCTCTTCTCACAAAAGGTGCTCTCCCCTAATTCCCAGGCACCCTCCTGGGTCAGAGCCTCTTTAACACCTCATGCAGAGCTGGCATCTCAGTCAAAATCTGGTTCTTTTCCAAGCTGACTTTGAAAGTTTATAATTTTATTCTCAACAGGGCCTTAATTTAGCTGTTTTCCGCATACCCTATACTGTATACCGAGGTACCTCACAGCATCCTGTTACACTATTTCCAATTATCCCACAACTAAGGCATTTTTTAAGGAGGTTAAGACACAATATGGTACTTAATTGTCACTAAACTAGTGGTGGGCTGGCCATTGTCTAACAACTAGAGAGGAAAGGGGGCCGATTTGTAGCATTTGTATCTTTGTATAAATAGCCCACCCTGGCTAATTTCAAGCTGTGATATCAGTGAACATGGAGCTGGGAAGAGATGTACAGAAGCACATAATTATATAGGATTTTCATTGCATTAATATGGTAATAAATGTAAATATAATAAATAGTAAAATATAATAGATATAATAAAATAACCAGAAAGTGATGAGTTTTGAATATTTATTACCTTTTATAATTTTATATACATTTTATAATCATATCATTTATTTAATTTAAGTTTATATACACACATATCATATATATTACTTTTAATTATGTCTATGTTGAGTAACTAGGTAAAAAATTCTTGAAAACTTTTGAGCCAGCTCCAATGCACCACTGAAAAAATAAAACCAAAAATAGCTTTATTCTTTTACTAAATCCCAGCAATAATGTTTTTCAAATTCAGAAAGCTAGAAAGCAGAAAAGCCAGTATTTCAACAGAGGTCTTCTAAATCCAAATTCTATGTTATCTTCTCTGCATTTTGCTTCTGTAGCCTGAGTTGTGACATTTATCAATGTACATTTTCCACCAAGATGTTCTCTGACCAAAGGTTTCTAAGATACAAAAGTCTGGGATACAACATTCCCTCTCTCCTTCTTGGAAATTCATGATTAACATTAGCATGTTATATGTTATGAAAATCCTTGATGTAAGCATCTAGTTAATTTTAACTTAATCAGTGCAGTGTTTCCAAAAATATCTGACCAGGAGCCTCTTCCTCATCTTTTTATGGTACAGGTATACCTTGTTTGCTTGTGCTTCATTTTACTGCATTTCACAGAAACCGGGTTTTGTGTGTTTGTTTGTTTTGTTAGTTTTGTTTTTACTAATTGAAGGTTTGTGGCAACCCTCTGTCAAGCAAGACTATCAGAGCCATTTTTCCAACAGCATTTGCTCACTTCGCGTCTCTGTGTCACATTTTGGTAATTCGCACAATATTTCAAACTTTTTCATCATTATTATCTGTGTTATGGTGATCTGTGATCAGTGATCTTTGATGTTACTGTTGTAATTGTTTTGGGGATGCCAGGGACCACACCCATATAAAACAGTGAACTTAACTGATAAATGTTGTATGTGTTCCGACTGCTCTGCCAACTGCCTGTTCCCCCATCTCTCTCTCTCTCTCTCTCTCTCTCTCTCTCTCTCTCTCCGAACCACCCTATTCCCCAAGAGACAACAATATTGAAGTTAGGCCAATTAGTAACTCTTTAAAGCCTTCTCAGTGTTCAAGTAAAAGAAGGAGTAGTATACCTCTCACTTTAAAGCAAAAGCTAAAAATAATTAAGCTTGGCAAGGAAAACATGTCAAAAGCCAAGATAGGTGGAAAGCTTTTGTACCAGTTAGTCAGGTTTTCAGTGCAAAGGAAAAGTTCTTGAAAGAAATTAAAGGGGCTGTGCCAGTGGGCACATGAATGCTAAGAAAGCAAATCAGCCTTATCGCTGATATGGAGAAAGTTTGAGTGGTTTGAATAGAAGATCAAACCAGCCACAACATTCCCTTAAACAAAAGCCTAATCCAGAGCATGGCCCTAATTCTCTCCATTTCTATGAAGGCTGAGACAAGAAGCTGCAGAAGAAAAGTTTGAAGCCAGGAAAGGTTGGTTCATGAGGTTTAAGGAAAGACGCCGTCTCCATAACATCAATGTTCAAGATGAAGCAGCAAGTGCTGATGGAGAAGCTACAGCAAGTTCTCCAGAAGGTCCAGCTGAGATAATTCATGAAGGTGGCCACACCAACCAACAGATTTCCAGTGTAGATGAAACAGCCTTCTACGGGAAGGAAAGGTCATCTAGGATTGTCATAGCTACAGAGGAGAAGTCAATGCCTGACTTCAAAGATTCAAAGGACAGGTTGACTCTCTTGTTACGGGCAAATAACAGCTGGTGACTTTAAGCTGAAGCCTCTGCTTATTGGCCGTTCCAGGAATCCTAGGGGCTTGAGAATTATGCTAAAATCTATTCTGCCTGTGCTCTATAAATGGAACAACAAAGTCCAGATGGCAGTCCATCTGTTTACAACATGGTTTATTGTATATTCTAAGCTGTTGAGACTTACTACTCAGAAAAAAAGATTCCTTTCAAAATATTCCTGCTCATTGACAATGCACCTGGTCACCCAAGAGCTCTGGTGGAAATGGATGAGATTCATGTTGTTTTCATACCTGCTAACACAACCTCCATTCTGTAGCACATGGATCAAGATTTTGCAGTGCCTGGGTGGCTCAGTCAGTTAAGCATCTGACTCCTGGTTTCAGCTCAGGTCATGATCTCACAGTCTGTGAGTTCAAGCCCCGCATTGGGCTCTGTGCTGATTGCAGGAAGCCTGCCTGGGATTCTGTCTCCCTCTCTCTCTGCCCCTCCCCCACTCATTCTCTATCTCTCTCTCTCAAAAAATAAATAAATAAATAAATAAAAAATAAAAGAAGTAATTTCAACTTTCAGGTCTTATTATTTAAGAAATTCATTCCATAAGTCTATAGCTGCCAAAGACAGTGACTCTTTTGATGGATCTAGGCAAAATAAATTGAAAACCTTCAGGAAAGAATTCATCATTCTATATCACATTAAGAACATTTATGATTCATGGGAAGAGGTCAAAATATCAATATTAACAGGTGTTTGGAAAAAGTTTATTCCAACCTTCATGGATAACGTTGAGGGGTTGAAGACTTCAGTGGAGGAAATAACTGCCAATGTGGTGAAAATAGCAAGAAAATTAAAACCAGGAGTGGAACCTGGAGATGTGACTGAATTGCTACAATTTCAGGATAAAATTTTAACAGATGAGGAGTTGCTTCTTACAGATGAGCAAAGAAAGTGATTTCTTGAAATGGAATCTATTCCTGGTGAAGATACTGCTAATATTATTGAAATGACAACAAAGGATATAGAATATTATATAAGCTTGGTTGATAAAGCAGCAGCAGGGTGTGAGAGGATTGAATCCAATTTTGAAAGTTCTCCTGTGGGTGAAATGCTATCAAACAGTGTCACATGCTACAGAGAAATTGTTCATGAAAAGATGAGTCAATTGATATGGAAAACTTTATCATTGTCTTATTTTAAGAAATTGCCACCCCAGATTTCAGCCACCACCACCCTAATCAGTCAGCAGCCATCAACATCAACGTTAGATCATTCACCAGCAAAAAGATTAGGGCTCCTTGAAAGCTCAGATGATGGTTGGCGTTTTTTAGCAATAAATTATTTTTTTAAATTAAGGTAAGTACATTATTACCTTTTAGATATAATGCTATTGTACACTTAATAGACTATGGTATAGCGTAAACAACTTTTATATGCCCTGGAAAACCAAAAAGTTCATTTTACTTGCTTTATTGTGATATTCAATTTATTGCAGTTGCCTGGAACCAAACCCACAATACCTCTGAGGAACGCCTGTACCAGCTAAATTCCAATAGTACACTTGTTCCAGGAGACCCATTGTATGGCATATATGTTCATTTCTCATGTGTGCACTTGTCTCCCACAAATTGTTGGAAACTTATTGGCCACAGGAATTATACCTCAACTATTCTTATACCCTCCTTAGTATGTGAGGGCTTAATAGAGTAGAGACTCTGTACACATTTTTTAACTGAATGAAATTCAAATAAATGCCAGTCAGGAGCAATGAAAATACAATGACATTTCCTTGAGGTGATAGTCTCTCTCTTGCAAGATACAAACACACATTACTGATATATTTTAATTTAAGCTCATAATTTTTCTTTGCTTTCATTATTATCTCCACTTTACGGATATCGAGCCTAGAAAGAAATTAAATCTTGCCTAATAAAGGGTTGTTTTTGTATTGTATATTCCTCACATATCACTTAAATCAGTCAAGCAATAGAGAAAATATTGGAACTCTCAAATGGAGAGTACATGAATTTAGCTTTATTATCACAGCACTTAGGGGCCACTTTCCTATTAAGATAAGATTTTGAGCTTTGTCATGTGCTTTAACATTCCCAGTTAGATGCCAATCTGACCTCCAGTGTTTCTCAGTGTTAAATCAGATGGCTTCCTCCTCAGCCATAAAAAAGAATGAGATCTTGTCATTTGCAACAGCATAGATGAACCTAGAGGGCATCATGATAAGTGAAATAAGTCAGACAGAGAAAGACAAATGCCATATGATTCCACTTATATGTGGAATCTAATAGAAACAAAACAGATGAACAAACAAAACACAACAGAAACAGACTCAGAGACACAGGAAGCAAACTGGGGGCTGCCAGAGGGTAGAGGGGCTGGGGACATAAGTGAATGGGGCTAAGAGTGATAAACCTCTACTTATAAAACATAGTGGACCTTTGAACAATGTGGGAGTAAGGAGCTCTGACCCCTCCATGCAATCAGAAATCTGCTTGTAACTTTTGAGTCCCCCAAAACTTAACTACTCACAGCCTACTGCTAACCAGAAGGCTTACTGATAACATAAACAGTTGATTAACACATATTTTGTAGGGGTGCCTGGGTGGCTCCGTCGGTTAAGTGTCCGAGCCCGGAGCCTGCTTCGGATTCTGTGTCTCTGTCTCTCTCTGTCCCTCCCCCACTCGCTCTCTCTCTCTCTCTCTCTCAAAAGTAAATAAGCATTAAAAAACACATATTTTTGTATGTGTTACATGTATTATATACTCTATCATTTGTTTTAATGTTTATTTATTTATTTTGAGAGAGAGAGAGAGCGAGCAAGGGAGAGACAGAGAGAAGGAGACAGAATCCTAAGCAAACTCTTCCATCAGCGCAGAGCCCAAAGCAGGGCTCAGCCTCATGAACCACAAGATCATGACCTGAGCCGAAATCAAGAGTCAGCCGTTTAATCAACTGAGCCACCTAAGTGCCCCTATATATTCTATTCTTACAATAAAGTAAGCTAAAGAAAAGAAAACCTTATTAAGAAAATCATAAGGAACAGAAAATACATTTAGAGTTCCATGCTGTGTTTATTTATTTATTTTTTTTTAATTTTTTTTTTTAACATTTATTCATTTTTGAGACAGAGAGAGACAGAGCATGAACGGGGGAAGGTCAGAGAGAGAGGGAGACACAGAATCCGAAACAGGCTCCAGGCTCTGAGCTGTCCGCACAGAGCCCGACGCGGGGCTTGAACTCACAGACCGCGAGATCATGACCTGAGCCGAAGTCCGACGTCCAACCGACTGAGCCACCCAGGCGCCCCCTGTGTTTATTTTTAAATCCATGTAAACATGGACTTCTGTAGTTCATACCTGTGTTTTTCAAGGGTCAACTGTAAATAAATCTTAGGTATGTAATGTACAGCATAGGGAATATAGTAAAAAATATTAAAATAATTTCATATAGCAATAGATCATAACGACTAAATATGGGGATCATTTTGTAATGTATAAAAATATTGACTCACTGTGATGTACACCTGAATCTAATCGGATTTTTATGTCTATTTATACTTCAATAAAATAAATAAATAAGTGAGTAGGTTCAGATCCCCTCAGATATTTTCAGCTATTAACTCCTTTTAGTTATCCACTTAAAAGTCCTTAATAAGTAGTTACAATTGTAAAAAAAAAAAAAAATCCTACGGTATCCAAATAAAGGGCAATAGACATGAGCTGCTATCCAAGTATTTATCAGAAGCTTAGTTGAAAGAAACATTTACAGAGGGTTTCCTGAAGATATTTAATAGAGTCCAACCCACTCCTTACTGATACCACCTTTTTCATTGTAGTAAGATCTTAGGAAGTTTAGAGAAATAGATGAAAAAGAATATATTTTATCATATTGTATAATATGCTATTACATGATACTTTATGGCATAAATAAAAAAGTTTTATTTTGTTTTGTTTGTCTAATAATAGAAGAGCTGCTACCGATGTTAACAGATGAATTCTAGAGGGTTTTCTGCAAGTAAACCACAAAAGCTACTCTTGCAATGGAACTGAATTATCAAACTTTCATAGAACCAAAGAAAAGATGCTTGGTGGGAATAAAAAGTCGAATCTGCCCATCAGCAACACCCACCATAAGCAGTCACTTGCAGAAGTATCACTATGGACTAAGTAAATCTACAAGAAGAGGCTCTTTGAGCCTTTTTCACTTGTAAATAGGGAATTTCTCTTTCATTCCTTGATGCATTGTATAAAATTATTTCCAGATATCTCATCATTCCTGTTGCCTGTCTCATGTTATTTGCTGCAAAGTTAAGTATGATTGCAAAAAAAATGTATGCACAAAGAGAATTGATACTTTAAAAAAAATTTTTTTTAATGTTTATTGATTTTTGAAGGAGAGACAGAGCTTGAGCAGGGAGGGGCAGAGAGAGAGGGAGACACAGAAATGGAAGCAGGGTCCAGGCTCTGAGCTCTCAGCACACAGCCCGATGTGGGGCTCAAACTCACAGACCATGAGATCATGACATGAGCCAAAGTCGGACACTTAACTGACTGAGCCACCCAGGCATCCCAAGAATTGATACTTTTTAAATACTTAACTAGGAAACATTTTTATGTTGATAAAAACAATTAATGGGGCTCCTGGGTGGCTCAGTCAGTTAAGCGTCTGACTTCGGCTCAGGTCATGATCTCACAGCTCATGAGTTTGAGCCCCACGTCAGGCTCTGTGCTGACAGCTCAGAGCCTGAAGCCCACTTTGGATTCTGTGTCTCCCTCTCTCTCTGACCCTCTCCTGCCTATGCTCTGCCTGCCTCTCTCTTTCAAAAATAAATAAACATCAAAAAAAAATTTTTTTTAATTAAAAAAGAGTTTCTATAACAATGTTTGAAATAATGTATTTGCAGAGTTGACTGGAGGAGGATTTTAAGAGAAATGTCCATTGGTTCAAGATAACTGTCCATTGGTTCATTGATTCCACGCCTATACAATGACACATATAATGTGTCAAATACCAGGACACCCAATTCCTACAGAAGAGTTTTGCTTTTTGCAGATTTTGTTGCCTTCTATTATACATCTTTGTCTTTTGTTTTTGTTTTATAACTCTTTATCTTGTTTAAAGACTCATTTTTAATCTAATGGCTTGCTTACTTTTTTGTTATTTTTAACTTTTTATTGAAGGATAATGTACATATGGAAACATGTACAATTCAGAAGGGTACATATTTATGAATTTTCAAAAAGTGAATACATCCATGATCCCAGCACCCAAATCAAGCAATAAAATCTCACAAACACCTCCAGGGCCCACCTCATGCCCCTTTCATTCACCACCCTTTCTCTCTCCTGGCCGCTACAAGCGTAGATTAGTTTGGCCAATTTTTGTAGTTTATTTATAAATGGATCACACCATATATACTGTTTTACTTCATTTGCTCAACACTCTATTTGAGAAATTCATCCAGCAGTGTGCTGGAGAAGTTATAACAACTGACTGATTTCAAGCTCCCAGCATGCAGTCACTGATCACAGAGTCGGGAAGGGAGCTGGTACAAGCCAACTGCAGCACAACACTGAATTAATTTATCCATATTGTTGTGGGTTCATTCTCCTGATTATAGTGCCCCAAAGTTATGTGCTAATGTATATTATCCTTAAAAAGACTTAGATCTAAGAAATCCACACAGGATGTGATTAGTTAGTCGTCTTTTTTACACCATGATATTGTTGTATTTTTCTAGCTGTCTTATATATACATGAAAGCAGATTCAAGAACATTTGGGAGGTTTATTTTCCAGGGATTTATCAGCCAAATCCAACTGTTTAATGATCATAGATCCTACTTCTCAGTGAGTCTTTTAAATGCACTCTCATGTAAAACAATTAATTAAAAATTCAGTTTTTAAGGGAGCCTGGGTGGCTCAGTCAGTTAAGCATCTAACTTCAGCTCAGGTCATGATCTCACAGTTCATGAGTTCAAACCCCATGTTGGGCTCTCTGCTGTCAGCACAAAGCCCACTTCGGATCTTCTGTCCCCCCTCTGTCTCTGCCCCTCCCCTGGCCCCTCCTTTCCCTCTGTCTCTCTCAAAATAAATAAATAAATAAACTTTAAAAAATCCATTTTTTAAAAAGTGCTCATCGAAGACGAATCTGAATTGTGAGCTCCGACTCTCATTAATTTCTTCATACTGGTGAGTTCTTTATACTTGAACCCATCTTTGCTGGGTCTAGAATTAAGCCTATTCCATTTTTGAAGGAAAACATTCTATTTCTTACAACTGATATGATTATTAGACACTATAAGTCTAAATAGGAGCAAATTTATTTCTACTGAAAACATTGTTTTTGAAACATCTGTTCATGATATTGCACAATGTTCTTTTTAAGGACTATTGAAGTAGTCTCTTTCTGGATCATACTAATTGTGTCTCCTTCTTTGTGCACTGACTGCCAAAATCTTTAGGACAAATCAGTGGATCACCACTAGCAACGTATCAGGGTATATGCTGTACCAGACCAACCTGGTTCAATGTGAGACAGAAGCACGGAAGGGTATGAATATCAGGAGGTAAGATGAGTGGGGGCTGTCTTAGAAGCTGGCTACTACAACCTCCAAATATTCTCTGAAACAATGTAAATATATGGGAATATATATTCCCATGGGAATATATGTTGTACGGGGGATGGGGAAAGAAGAGTTTTGAATAGCTTTATTGCAAGTGGAATTTATGTCCATTATGATTTATCTTATGGAATAAAGATCCTTAAGACAACACAGACACCATGCTACAGTGGAGTGGGAAGAGGGGGTAATGAGAAGAAGAAAGAACAAGGATTTGTGGCTTTAACTGGTCTAAGCAAGCTGACGAAGTTTTTAGAAACAAAAATTATACCAGTGAAGTAGTTTTATTATTTTATACCAGAAGAATTTTACTCTAAGTATGTGTTAACTCGGATGCTTTTGCTTTCAAGCGACAGAAACCTCAACCCAAATTGTCTTCGGGAAAAAAGTGTGATGACCTATGTATACCGACCCATACAACTGAATGGTTTTGGAGAGGGATGGGGGTAAGACTGGCTTCAAGTACAACTGGACATGGGCTTCTCCCCCACCCCACCTCTCCCTCTCAGATTCCCACCTTAGTTCAAGGAAGGCTGGGAAAGTGGGTTTCTGGTATTTTCATCTGCAGTAGTGAAGACAGAACTTACCTCCCCTAATTTGAGGAATTCCCCAACAACAAGTTGGCAAAGCTCCTGTACAGGGACCACCCTAAATAACAACTTTGGAATGCCTCTTTCTTGTGTGATTTGCAGCACTGGTGGTTAGGTGATCAAACAGCCATTTCCAGCCCTTTTCTCTTGTGCTCCTCTCTGCCATCAAGGCCAGAAAACCTCATCTCTTTCCTACTCTCCTGTGCCGGTAGGAGTGGCCAAAGATGTGGCCAATGAAGTATAGCTTCAGATTTCTAGGCAAGAGAAAAGGGTGCTGAGGGCTTTCAGCTCTTCCTCCACCCCACGCACATATATCACTGGTACCATGTGTGGAGCTGTAGATCCCATTTGGCATCATGAGACCAAAAATATGAGAATGAAAGGTAGCAGAAGTAAGAAGGGCAGAGCTAGGACCCCGGTGATGCTGATGAGCAGCTGAACCAATGCTACCGGGCAACAACCTCAGACTTCTTGTCATGGGAGACAGATGAACCTCTGTCTGACTACGCCATCTTCAAGACAGAGTTAATGTAACTTACACCTAATATATATTTGGACTAAAACAGGTGGAGTCCCAGGATAGAAACTAAAAAGCCATCAAACTGACCCAAGGCAGCAGCATAGAGGCCAGGCATCTGGGAGGTAGTTTCTCTAAGACGTGAACTGTTCCACTACCTCTATCTCAGGGTTCGCCAGAAGCTGCTTTGCCAAAAGGTTGGCTATCCAGATAACATGGAGCAAAGCGAGCATGCCTTAGCAAAGCAGTACAATTATAACAATTCCAAAACTAAAATCTGCACGGGACAAGTGGCTACCAAAGTGTCACTTAAGACCCTGATATGACTTTGCATCAAACAGAGCCTTCACGAGCACTGAGTAGTAGTAGGGCCTGATTTTAAAGAAAGATATGAAGATTTGGGGAAAGACACAAGAAAAATAATAAAGATGACAAGCTTTGGAAAATAATTAATTTTTGAAAGAATAAAAGGATTGTTCTTATTGTGGCCAGAAAATAGAAGGAGGCCATTTTATGATTTTAATAATCATCACCAAGCTTATGATGTGCTGTGACAACTAAATCAGAATGCTAATAAATAAATAAATAAATAAATAAATAAATAAATCGGAATGCTATTCAGTTCCGCTCATTTTCCTTGGGAGTCAAAATATAAAAGCCCTATTTGGGGGAGGTGTCTGTTGTCATTTTGCTTCTCCAGGAAAATTATTCTCTCCTTCCTTGAGAAGGAGTGACTCACCAACACGTAATGAAAGCTGTTCTTCTCACCTACTGGAGAGTTTCTAAGAAATTAGTCCTGTGTTTCTAAGAAGCAGTCCTGCTCTACTGTAGACAGAGGGTCACCATGTCTTGTGTGCTTTGCATGATTGAGGATAAAAGTCCAGAGGGGAATGGTGTGAAAACACCAAGGGGGCTGGAGGGAAAGAGTAGGAGGTGGGAGCATGTCCTGACACCCTCCCTGACTGATCTCATAGCAGATGCCAGGGCTGGAACACATGACCCTGAAAGGGAAACCCGCCAAGATCCAAAAGTCCTATGGAGCTCACTCTAGTACTGTGGTGGCCTGGTGACACCTCAACAGAGGCCCACTGGCCTCAAACTGCCTACCTGCCCAAATGTCAGGACCCCTCCTGGCCAGCTGCCAAGCATCTGGTGAGCAGAACTCCTGGTCCTCAGGTATGAGTCCACACACACACACACACACACACACACACACACACACCAATCACTGAACCTTCTCTTGAAGGCTTGTGCCTACCACACCCAGGGCCTAGGCCCCCAGGGACCTACCAGATGGGGTGGGCGCATCTCCCATGCACGACTTTGAGGTTGGAAGGGACAACTAAGAGCTGAAACAAGAAGGAGCGAACACCCCTAAGGTGAGTAAAAGAGAAACTCTTATTAAAATGTAACCTATGGTGGCGCCTGGGTATCTCAGTCTATTGAGCATCTGACTCTTGATTGCAGTTCAGGTCATGATCCCAAGGTTTGTGGGTTCAAGCCCTACATCAGGTTCTGTGCTGACAGGCCGGAGCCTGCTTGGGATTCTCTCTCTCACTCTCTCTGCCCCTCCCCCACTTGCACTCCCTCCCTCTCTCTCTCTCTCTCTCTCTCTCTCTCAATAAATAAACTTTAAAAACTTAAAAAAATTCAACCTATGAATTTAGGTTAAACATAAAGGAATTCCTGACATTGAGCCATGGCAAATATGAAAATGGATCACAAAGATCACAAGTTACTTCTCTCAGAAAGTCTTTAAAAACAGACTGTAGGGGTTAGTTTAATCCTACCTCATAACAGGTAAATATCCTAGATGGCTTCTCTGAGGGGTTTTCACCCCTCATAATTTCTTACGTAAGCCAAAGAAAAAACTATTATTATATTTTATTTCCTTCAAAAAAAGATTCGAGATGACTTATAGGCATGTATATAATACTACAAAAATAAGAATACGTAGCAATTATAGTGAAAGAAATGTCCAAGCAAGTGCATGGAAAAAAAATTTTTTTTAAAGTAAGGAAATAGGTTGGCTTGGCTTTGCTAGGAGGGCAGATCATGCCAGCAGATGGAGCTGATCAATTTGCGGCGCTGAGTTCATTGCAGTGGAGTGTCCCTGAGACATTAGTAAATGCGGGCAAACTATCAGCAGCTCTCTGGAGAGCGCTGTCTCACTCCCCACCTATCGCTGATTAAATCCTCAGAACTACAGTGCCCCGAAAGAACATGACTTATCAAAGCCCTGAGACATAATTCTCCTGTTTGGTCTAAGAACTGATGAGTAAACTGAGAGGCTCGCATCGCCCACAGTGACCCCAGGTCCCCAGCTCAGTCAGCCCTGGGCATAGCAGCCACCCCATCGCTCACAAGGGCACATCTTTTGTCTCACCTTTTTTCCTCTTTGTCTGTGTTACCTGCTTTCAGAGAAAGGGCCTGATCAACAGCCTGCCTTAGCAGGCGGGTACATTGAACCAGACAGCATTCTAGAATTTCTCTATTTTTCGTTAATAAAGGAAACGAAGTAACAACGAACCAGTAAGAAGGAACTGAATTATACTTGTTAATTACTGAACTAATCCATCATAAAGGGCATGGTTAGACCAGGGAGCTGGCTCCCCTGGGCTGGCGCTCATTTCAGTGTTGCCTCAGATCCTACTCACCCCTCATTCTCTTTCTCCACATCACATCTCCATCAGCATCATGACCATCGATGCTTCCCGAAGCCTGCTCCAGGAACCCTGGTCACAACACTCCTCCTACATGCTTCTCTCCTCCTTTCTCATCCTCTCACCCCTGCCACCTTCTTCAAGACATATCCTTTCCACAATCCCTCCTTCTTGCCCAAACCCACTGTGCTTCATTGTTTTTACTGAATTCCAGCAGCATTTGTCACTTCCTCACAATTTAATACTTACTCAGCTATTGCCTGGAACTTTTCTTGAGTCATTTCACTTATTTAAGTCTTCTTTTCTTGAAAGCATTGCACACTCGTCAGGATTAGACCCCCCATAGCCAGATGCTGCCTGAGTGTTTGGATGGGGCTCATTTGACCACTGGATAAGAATATGAACAAGAATCTCTTTAGAGGAAATGCGGTTTGGAAATACACAGCGAAATGTGAAGTCATCTTCCTTGTTCCTGCCCACCCCTCCCCTTCTCTTTACCGTTAATATTGCATCCCTCATCTTTTTAAATCTACTGCAAAGTGGCTCAAATGGCAGCAGATACATCAGTACTGAAATGCTGTTTTACTCCATGGTCCTGAACGTGCCGAGAATGATGACAGTGACTGAGGCTTTCATGCAGTTAATTTGCAAGTACATTGCCAGTCTTGCCTGTGCGCCTTCAGCCTCTGGGCCCTACATCACTGAGAAAAATGCTTTCCTACGAATGACTCATCCCCTTTTGGTCAGTGCCCCAGTCCTTTTGCTGTGGCTTCTAACAATTTCAGAGGAGCGGATCTTTTGTATCTCAATCTTAGGCGTGGGCTCTACAGTAGAAGTGCAGTAGTTAGCTGCCTAGAAAATATCAGTAGTATTGTTAGTATTATAAGTATTATAATATATATATATTATATATATATAAGTATTATATAATATATATATATAAGTATTATAAGTATTATACTTAGTATTCTAAGTATTCTTAGAATGCGTGGCTTTAGAAAAAAAATTAATAAAGGTTGTGAAAGGTTAAGTTTTCCTTCAATGAGGGTTAGGTTCTATTTAAAATAAAACCTGCTGGTTACTACTATTGGGTGTATCATTTTGTCTCCTTCAGAAAATGTACATTGTTGATCCTGAAAGTTTAGTTTCAAAGTGTTATGTCCTACAAGGCTTTTCAACCTTTGATTTTTTTTTTCCCTTTGATTCACTTATACTAGTCCTCCTCACCTCCCCCAGGAAATATAGACAGCTAAGGGATAATTTAGGGGAAAAAAAAGGACAACTGGGGAGCCTGAGTGGCTCAGTCAGTTAAGCATCAATTTCAGTTCAGGTCATGATCTCCCAGTCCGTGAGCTTGAACCCCACGTCGGGCTCTGTGCTGACAGCTCAGAGCCTGGAGCCTGCTTCAGATTCTGTGTCTCTCTCTCTCTCTGCCCCTCCCCTGCTCACTCTCTTGTCTCTCTCTTTCTCAAAATAAATAAAAATATTTTAAAAATAAAAAGAAAGAAAAAACGGACAATTGATAAAATTTCTGCTCATAAAGTCATACAAATATGAACTCTGCTTGTTTCATAGCTGCAGAAACCAGTGACACTGATTATTCTTAGGCACCAAAAAGACATTTGACTCCTCCTGAGTCTTAAGATGGGAACCCCTTCAACTTTCTATAATTGTGGCTACAAATTTATCTGCATCTATAGCCAAGCTTCTTTCTTCCCTTCTGCTTAAAATAAAACAATAATAATAATAAAATAAATAATTTTTTTAAAGCACCCTTTGGCCAATCAAGGGGCCAACACTTCTTCTTCGACCTCTCCCTCACTACTGCTTCCCATCACTATGCTAACATGATAAACTTACACTATTTAAAGGAAAAAACTTTTTTTTTTTTTTTTACTGACCCTGGGTGGCTCAGTTGGCTAAGTGTCCAACTCTGGCTCAGGTCATGATCTCACGGTTCATGGGTTCGAGCCCTGCATCAGGCTCTGTGCTGACAGCTCAGGTTCTGGGTCTCCCTCTCTCTCTACCCCTCCCCTGCTCATGCTCTGTCTCTGTCTCTCTGTCTCTCTGTCTCTCTCTCAAAAATAAATAAACATTTTTTAAAAATTTAATAAAATAAAAACAGCAATAAAAGGAACTACTTTCTCCCTTCACTTTCTTCTATTCTTCTCTCTGGACAATCTTGTCTACCGAGTTTCAAACGCTACAACTGCAACATTACATCTCCAGCACAGCCTCTCTTCCTGCACCAGCTCTCCTATTGTTACCTCTATCTGCACATCCCAAGAGACATCTCACACTTGTCCAAAACCATATGGTGACCTTTGTCCCACTACAATTCCTCCCACAGTCGCCATCTCAGGAAATGATGCCACATTCAAGCTAGGGGCCTGAAAAGCTTGTTTCTTTCGTGGGGTTTTTTGGTTTTTTTTGTTTGTTTGTTTGTTTGTTTGCCACAGCCCTCTCTTTAAGACTTCCACACTCAAATTCTCACCTTGTCCTGTGAACTTAGTTCAAACCAGTGCAGTCTCTCCATCTCTACTGCAAAAAAAGGAGCCCTAGCTAACAATACTTCCTGATCAATATTTCTTCAATAGCCTCTGGACCAGATGTTGTGTGGAGGGGTTTCGTCATTGCCTTATCACTGCAAACGGGGGCCCAAAGATGAAAACTTGAGGGTGTAAAGTACTCCTATGATAGAAGGGGCCACAAATAATTGAGGGCCAGACAGCCCCTCCAGTTATTTAGTGACATCTGAACTGATTCTGCCACACCCAAACATTATCCTTATCCTTGTAAGCAAAAGACTAGGGAAGAGGAAGAGAAGAGAGCCCTTCATAGGGAGCAACCTTTGGGGAAGTAGTGTGGCTTTTTCCTCCTCCTTACCAGAGGAGAAAAAAGGATTCTTCTTGCCCTACTCCAAAATAAGGTGACGCGTCCAAGAAAATAAAATCACTCAAAGACATGAGGGATGTCAGCAAGAAGAGAAGTATATAAGTCTGAGTTCAACCACAACAGAAGAGTAGGAAACAATCTAATCAGTTTAATGAAGGAAAATGGTTGCAGGGAATTAACAGTTTGTGGAATCACTTCTAGGACTGGTGGGAGGACTGCAGGGTATGTCCATGAGACCTCACTGCTTCTGGGAGCCACACCACCAAGACAGTTGCTGCTCCTACAACAGCCAAGAAGCTGTATGAATTGGAAGCTATGCTACAACTGCCAATTCCACTAACACATTGCTTCTTCTATGACCCCCTAAGCAAGAATGACGTTTGGAAGTCTACCTCTCTTTTCCACTTGACCCCATCCCCATAGTAGTTGAATAATAAACATAGCATAAGCATGTTTATGTTTTTGTAAGAATACATGTGCATATGTAAATTTAAGGACAAAGTTCTATAAAAGGTTATAGCTAATGACTATATACTTTGAGAATGATGTCAACAAGATGGCTGAATAGGAAGTCCCTCGCTCATATTCCCCCATGGCCTCCAAGGATAAAAGTGAATTTATGGGAGCCTTGGTTTCCAGACAGGAGGTTACAAAACTCCACAGGAGTACACAACCAAGGAGGACAATTTTGAGAAGGCAGATCCATGTCTAGGTGGCAGGCTCACCAACTGCGATCCCAATTTCAGACTCAGAAACAGTCCCAACCCCCTGTAGACTGGGCAATAGACCTGTTTGGGCTTCATCCCGTCAGTAGTACCATCTGTCTGTTTCAGACCCTGAAACAGTCCTTTGATTCAGTTCTAGTTCCTCACAGCTGCAGTCTGAGGTTAGTCCAACCTGCCCAGGGACCCTCCCAGTGGCCCGGCAGGAACTCTCCCAGGGATCTGGCAGGAGTCCCATTATCCACACACCTGGTAGCAGACCTGCTATGTGCAGATCCAACTGTGAGCCCTCAATGGGGCCCTTGTCCCAGCACCAGCCCTACTGACAAGGGTCCTGGAGGCAGTGTTGTCAGCCCAGGGATCAGATAGAATCTACACACACCTGAGTACCTGGTAACAGGCTCGCCATGGACGGGTGAATGGACACTGAAGCTGTGGTAAACACACACACACACATACACACACACACACGCACGCACACATGCACACACAATAGTATAACAATTAGCCATAGAAAAAGGAAATCTTGACATTTGTGACAACGTAGGTAAATCTGGAGGATATTTTGCTAAGTGCAATAAACCATACACAGACAGACAAACACTATGTGATCTCACTTATATATGGAATCTAAAAAAGTTGAACCTATAGAAGTAGACAGTAAAATGGTAGTTGCCAGGGGCTAGGGGCTTAGGAATTTGGAGAGATGTTGTTCAAAGTGTTCAAACATTTTAATTTTTTTAATGTTTATTTTTGAGAGAGAGAGAGAGCACGAGTGGAGGAGCGGCAGAGAGAGAGAGAGAGAGGAAGACACAGAATCCGAAACAGGCTCCAGGCTCCGAGCTGGCAGGCCCAGAGCCTGACGTGGGGCTCCAACTTGCAAACTGTGACATCATGACCTGAGCCGAAGTCAGATTCTCAACTGACTGAGTCACCCAGGGTCCCCAAAGTGTTCGAACATTTTAGTTATAAGATGAATAAGTTCTAGGGATCTAATGTACAGCATGATGACTATAGTTAATGATACCAAATTATAGACTTGAAATTTCCTAAGAGAGTAAATCTTAACCGTTCTCACCACACACAAAGAATAATTATGTGATAGACGTGTTAATTTTATTGTGGTATTTATTTCACTGTGTATGCATATATCAAGTCATCCCATTATATACCTTAATACAATACCTTATATACACCTTATATATACCACAATACAATATATACCTTAATACAAATACAATTTTTGTCAATTATACCTCAATAAAGCTGGAAAAAAATAAATAAATCTACAATCCACCTTAAAAATGATTGTGGATTTCAAAATTCTTCTGAAAACAATAAATGTCAGAGGATATACAAATATAAATGTAGTTATATTTGCAAGCAGCCATAAGTAATTTTTTCATTTTTGTTTTAAAAATTTTCAGAATTTTTTTTCTTATTACTAGTTTTTAAAATTAAACATGAAATATAAGATGTTCTTAATAAAAATCCAAGAACGTTGCCAAAGGAAAGTACTTCTTCATTCTTTAGGGAAACTTTCAACTACTTAAAATCTTTTTTTTTTTTTTAATTTTATTTAATTTGAGAGAGAGAGAGAGAGCATGAGTGGGTAAGGGGCAGAGAGAGAGGGAGAGAATCCCAAGCAGTCCCCATGCTTTCAGTGCAGAGCCTAACATAGGGCTCGATCCCATGAACTGTGAGATCATGACCTGAGTGGAAATCAAGAGTCAGATGCTTATCTGACTGAGCCACCCAGGTGCCCCTTAAAATCTTAATAAGCATATGAGGTGGACTTAAGCCCTCACACTCTTTCAGTACAGTTTCTCTGGAACTTACTAGTCATGGTATTTTAATGTGGTGCTGTGTTTCCTACTGTTGGGAGGTGCAGTTTTCTGCTCCTCACTAGACTACATAAGAATAGTCCTTGGGCCTGGAATATTTCCTTGCCAAGAGATAAAGAGCTGTCACAGCTTCTTCTGCACGTATCACCTTGTGAGAAAATATCTTTCCCTGTTTCTCTTTGTTCTGGAAAAAGGAATTTAGCCACAATAGGTTCCTGGCCTAGGAAGCCTCTTTGTATTCATGAAGCTAAATATCCTCTCGTGCACCCAGTGACACTGAGTGCCCAGTCTAAAGAAACTCCTTTCACCCCCTCAGGCAGCACTCACAGGGACCTGTAGGAGTCACTGCATCACCAGACAAAGACAAGAACAATGCCACTGTGAAAATTAAACTGTCATTGGAACGACAGTCCACAATAGTAGTCCAGAACTTGAGTGAAGACCTAAATAGGGTTGACTGACAAAAAATAAAGGACTGAAGTAGAAACCAGGTCTCCTGACATAATGAACAAAGTGTCCAGGATGCAACTGGAAATCACCCATTATACCAAGAACCAGGAAAAACAGAACTTAAATGAGAAGATACAATCACTTAACGTCAGCACCAACATGAATCAGATGTTGGAATTATCTGACAAGGACTGTAAAGGAGCAGTCATAAAAACACTTCAACAAGCAATTCTCTTGAGAAAATTGAAAAAGCTGGAATATCTCAAAAAAATAGAAGTTACTTTTAAAGAATTTTTTAAAATGTAGATACAAAAGATAAATAATAGAAATAAAAGCTTGCTTGGGGCACCTGGGTGGCTCAGTCGGTTAAGCGTCCTACTTCGGCTCAGGTCATAATGTGGTTCGAGCCCCACATTGGACTTTGTGCTGAGAGTGCAGAGTCTGCTTGGGATTCTCTCTCTCTCTCTCTCTCTCTCTCTGCCCCTCTCCCACTCATGTTCATGCTCTCTCTTTCTCTCAAAAATAAATAAATTACCTTAAAAAAATTTAAAAAGTAGAATGGAGATGACAGAAGATGGAATTAGTGAACTTGAGGATAGATCAGTAGACCACTCAATCTCAACAACAAAGAGAAAATACACAGAGAAAAAGAAACTGAGTGTCAGGTATCTGTGTAACAATAACAAGAATTCCTAACATTTGCATCATTGCAGTCCCAGTAAAAGAGAAGAAGACTGAAAGAGTATTCTAAGAAATAGTGGCTGAAAACTTACCAAATTTGGTGAAAGACAGAAACCTACTGATTCAAGAAGTTGAACAATCTATTAACAGGGTAAATCCAAAGACATCCATGCCAGGAAAGACACAATTAAATTTCTAGAAACTAGAAACAAAACAAAACATTAAAAGCATCCAGAGAGAAACTATACATTGCTTATAAAAATAAAAAATTGGGAAAAAAAATGATAGCAGATTTCTCATTTGAAACCATGGAGGCCAGAGTGGTATATTATCTTTCCAAATACTGAAGGAAAAGATCTGGTAACTGCCAATTCTATACAGGGAAAGCATCCTTTAAAAATGAAGAGAAAATTGGGGCACCTGGGTGGCTCAGTCAGTTGAGCGTCCAACTTCGGCTAAGGTCATGATCTTGCGGTTTATGGGTTCAAGCCCTGCAGCAGGCTCTGTGCTGACAGCTTGGGGCCTAGAGCTTGCTTCAGATTCTGTCTGTCTCTCTCTCTCTTTCTCTCTCTCTCTCTCTCTCTCTCTCTCTCTGCTCCTCCCCTGCTCACACTCTGTCTCTCTCTCAAAAATAAAGTTTAAAAATGAAGAGAAAATAAAGACATTCTCAAATGAGAAAATCTAAAATAATCTGTCACTAGCAGACAAACCCTTAAAGATTAAGTGAAGGAACTTCTTCAAATAGAGAAAAGATTAAAGACAAAGTCTCAGAGTATCAGGAAGGAAGAGAGGGCCAGCATTGGTAAGTACCACAGAGGCACCAACAACCAGTTACCTACAGCACTGATTACATTAGAGACATTTACACTTCCCTCACTAGTCTCCCCTCTTCATCTTTGACTCTGGAGGACCAACAAAGGGAATAAAGAGAGGGACAGGGGGAGAAAGAGACAGATGAGAGAACTTGAGAAGTCCCCTCTCCAAATAGAAGTCCTCATACCACAGGTTAGAAATGAGCTTAGGGATGGGGGAAGAAGTTTGAATTTACTTTTTTTTTTTTCACCAAAATTATACTGTTCATAGAGCTTATGGATCCTGAAAAGCTACCAAATATTTCCAAAAAACTGTATTTTTCCTATTCCCAGAAAACCTCTCAAATTCAGATTTTCTCTGTCTAAAACTCAAATCCAGACAAGATTCTCACTCAGAACAGCTTATTTTTGTCCAGATTTTGTGTAGGCATAATGGTATCCTTGTCCTTTCATATTTTTGGCATTCAAGATTATACTAGTGTTGATCTAGAAATAGCTCTTATACAATGCACTTATAACCCACACTGGGCCCTTGGAGTATGTAAGGAAAATAAGGAAGAATCTCTGCCGTCAATGAGTTTGAATTAAAAAAAAAAATAAAATAGATAATGATAAAACAGAAATATTATAAATAAGAAAGGACTTTGAAGAAAGGGGTCAGTTAAAAGGTTGAGTCGATAAGTTAAATGATGCAGTTCTCGGGGAACTTTAAACTTTAAAATTTTAAATTTGGGGTTTAAAAAATACATAAGTATTTTTAACAAAAAAAAAATACATTCACATGTTTAGAAACTCCAATGGTACAGAAAGGCTTTTACCAAAAGAAGCAGTCCCCAATCATATTCTTTGTACCCATTCTCATTCCTCCAGGAAAACAATTTTTAGCTCATTTAATCTTTCTGTCCTTAGTTCTGCTAGTGATTACTTCCAAATGTCTAATATTATACATACGTATTTTTCTCAATTTTTTTTTCTGGTTTTCTGTGTAAAGTACTCTCATAGCCCTCTGTTAGATTGATTCCTACATATTGGATATTTGTGATACACTTGTTACATATATAAAAAAAACATATATATATATAACAAGTGTTAGGGTTGATGGGAGGTGGGAGGGAGGGGAGGGTGGGTGATGGGTATTGAGGAGGGCACCTTTTGGGATGAGCACTGGGTGTTGTATGGAAACCAATTTGACAATAAACTTCATATATTGAAAATAAATAAATAAAAATAAAAAATAAAAAAAACAAGTGTTGTAAACACATAAAAAATGCTAAATTTTTAATTTTTAACGTCAACAAAATTTATTATATAATTTGTTACTATTTATTCTTATATAATTTTATATAGTCAATGTTAATTTCAATTTATCTACACATTTATACTTTCACAGCTTTTCATTTTTCCCCATATCTCTAAATTATCTACCCATTTCACAAGAAACACTCTTTAGATTTTTCTTTGATAATGATCCATTGATGACATAGTTTCTGTTTTGTTCTTGTTTAAATGTCTTCACTTCACCTTAAAGTAGGTAATGCTAGATTGGCGGTTACTTTATTTCTGCACTACAAAAATGTTACTGCATTTCCTTATGGCATTCATTGTTTCTGATTTTGAGAAGTAAGCTATCAGTTACATTGTCACTTTTGTGGAAGAAATATGAATCCCCTCCTCAGCTCCCCAGTCCCTGGCTGCTTTTGATATTTTCCTTTCCTCTGCTGCCAGCTCTTCTATTTTCATGTGCTAAATGTAGAATTGCTTTAATTACCTGGTTGGTGTTTTGGAGGGCCTCATGATCTGCAATTTCAGGCATTCATCCTTTTTAGAAGATTCCCAGCTCTTATCTCTTCAAATATCGCTTCCACCTCATTTTGTGCTGCCTTCCCCTTTTTGGATATTTTCACTATATCCTCTACATTTTTTTACTCTTTATGCATTTTCCATCTTTTTGTCTATTAGTGTTTCATTCTGATTCTTTTCTTCTGATGTATTTTCTGGTTCATTATGTCTCATCCCTGCTGAGAATACAATCCAGTGGGTTTATAGCTTTAGTTACTATGTTTTGAAATTCTAGACATTTTATTGGTTTTGTTTTCATATTTTTATGGTTCTTTATACTTTCTAGTATCTGCCAAATTTCTCAAGATTGTCTTTATTTCCTCATAATAAACATGCTAATTTTAAAACTTGTGTCTTAATTTCCATATCTGGAGTCCCTATGAATCTGTTTCTATTGTCTGTTATTTCCCTGTTGTTCTCCTTCATATTATTCTCACATTATCTGAAATTTTTATAGTTTGCTAGACACTTAATTTGAAAAAGACAGCTACCACAAATGTATTGCTGAAAACCATATTAACAGCATAGAATAAAGAATTACGATAATCCTAATGAATTATAAAAATGCAGTTAAAGAAAATGTGCATATTAAGATCAGGCAAAATGATCAAACATAAGCAAACATGAGAGCCTTGAAGAAAAGAATCCCCAAAAGAGAAAAACAAGTTAAACAAATAACACAGAAAATCAAGGAAGATCTGAATCTACAGATCAAAAGAGTAAACTATGTTTAATGAAACTATGATACAGAACAACCAACTCTCCAGAAAAAAAAAGTCCTAGTGATTAAACTTTTAGAATGAAGAATACTGCAGAGAGAGAAAACAAACTATCTGTAAGGGGAGTAAATGCCAGAGAGTCTCAGGCTTCTCCATTGCAAAATGCGATGGTATTTATATTTATATTTGAAGGAAAGTGAAAATCATAATTATAAACAAAAATGAGAGTTTTAAATTGAAAGGAATCAAAGAATATAGAACCAATAGCCCTCTTTAAAAATAAAAAACAAAAACAAAAACAAAAACTACTCAATTATAAGCCCAACCAACTAAGATATTAATCATTACAAATATCCCAGGCATGCTATTTATTTAACAAATCTGCTGTGCTAGAACAATCCTTGGGAGTTGAAAATTTAGTGGTAAACAATATATACACTATGGAACTTTGGTCATAAGTGATGAAGAAACTATGGAAAAGGGGAACTAATTGTAAACAACCGTAGATATTGTGTTGCACATTAGAAGTGTAAATACTCTTAGGATGCCTGGGTGGCTCGGTTGTTTAAGCCTCTGACTTCGGTTCAGGTCATGATCTCACAGTTTGTGGGTTCCAGCCCCAGGTCAGGCTCTGCGCTGACAGCTCAGAGCCTGGAGCCTCCTTCAGATTCTGTGTCTCCCTCTCTCTCTGCCCTTCCTCTGCTCATGCTCTCTCTCTCTCAAATATAAATAAACATAAAAAAATTTTTAATAAACATAAAAAATTTTTAAAAATAAAATAAATGTAAATATTCTAAACTAACAATGTAAAACTGTAAGTAAAAATTATCAGCGGGTTGTGGCAAGGAAGTGGGAGAAATTTTTTAACTATTAATCCTTCATATTCCATATCAAGAAGTCATCAGTTCTTACTCTGTAAAACTGGAATATGATGACTCCAGGTTCTTAATGATTTTCATATTAAATTTTCTGAATTTTTGAGTCCAATATACCTCTGAAGTTCAACAATTTCTTTATTATATTTAAATATGTTTTTCTTCTGTTAATTCAAGCAAAATTAAATGTAATAATTTTAATATTAAAAACATGATGTATAGCAGAATCCCAGTCTCTTAAAAATGTCTATTTATCTGCATAACTCTTTTATCAGTTTATATAAACAGAGACATATTTGGCTTATTTTTAGGAAATATTAATACTAGTTATTTCTAAATATGAGATTTTTTTCTTTATATGTTGCTTTCAAATTTTCTACATTTCTTGATTTTTTTTACAATGAGCATGTGCCATTTCTATAAAATGTGTAGAATTCATAGTTTAAAATTTTTAACATTTAAAAAAATTTACATCTGGAAATCCATTTAACTTTATTCCTCTCCTGTTTGTTCAACATCTCTGATATATACCCCCCATCATTACCTGCATATGCTAATAAGCAGTAAAATGGTATAGTAAGATACCTGAGGTTAGAGTGGAAATAGAGCATGATTAACTTATAAAATGAATACACTTTTCTTTTTTGAGTAATTAATAGTTCAGATTACTTGCACCTAGTACAATAAATTCTATGATTCTCAAAAGTACCATGCTCTTTCCCACATAGGGTGAACAAAAAACCCGGTTATTAGTAACAAGTACCATAAACACCTAAACAGCTAATTTTTTTAAAGCTTATAATCCCAGTCTTATAGTAAAACGATGACACTGGGGACACTTAGCATCTCTGGTCAAAGATTATTTCTGAGGATTCATTTTACCTGGGAGAAGAGAAAGGATTATTTCTTCCTAGAGCAATGACTTGGTGCCCAAATTTGTTAATACAGTACCATCACCTGGGTAGTTTAGAGACTACTGAAGACGAAGCACCAGTTTTACAGAGTCCTCTGTAACTGGTCTTGCACTTTAGAATTTGTATCAGCTCCTGGGTGATTCTAATGTACAGCCGAGATAGAGAACCACTGTCCTAGAGGAAGCAGATGTTTAATGGCCTGCCTCAGGACCAACTACATCTGAAAAGCAATTTAAAGCTTGATCACTTTCCTGGATCAATGTAGGCTTCATGCAGAAGGATTTTGCTTTTAAGAGTCTATCCATCTTCAAGGCAACAACTTGTGTTAGCCAAATAACTATCTGATGGAGAATAGCCATAAAACTGATGGAACTTGGTGGCATTCCAGTTCTACTGGAAATTACTGATGATGATAATATGGATAAGTATAGTTACACTTTCTTTTTAAAAATTCATTTAAATATGCCAAAGTAATGAATAAGAACAACTTTAAGTTCCAGACTATCTTGGCAGTGCAAGGTAAGCTATCACAAATCCTTGATCAAGTATCATTTTTAAATATCTGAGAGATTGGGTGTCATCCCCAGAATTTCATTTCTTTAGTTAAGTACCTACCAAAACTGTCAATAAACATCCCCTGATCCATGCTCTATAAATATATTTTTCATCCAATAATGTGATTATGGTCACGAAAAGTTATCATTGGGATATTTTTGAAAGACAGAAGACCATATGTGTGATGTAAGGGGAAGCTTAGAAACACAGGAAATCTGAAACAATCCAGTCACAAACTCAGGACTTTGTTGAATAAAGTTGTTTGTATCATGGCCATTCCATATCATTTTACAATTTTGAAAACATCAGTGCCATCCATTGTTTTTTTGTTTGTTTATTTATTTATTTATTTATTTATTTATTTGAGAGAGAGAGAACAGGGCAGAGGGAGAGGGAGACAGAGAATCCCAAGCAGGCTTTGCACTGTCAGTGCAGAGCCCAACGTGGGGTTTGAACTCACGAATGATGAGATCAGGACCTGATCTGAAACCAAGAGTCAGACGCTTAATCGACCAAGTCCCCCAGGTGCCCCCAGTGCCATCCATTGTAATGAATGGCAGATTTTAATTTTAACTTTAATGTGCTGATAATTTAATCAATCATGCTGACCCTTCAAAGTGAGGAAGGTATTTCCTCGACAGGGCTGACACTGAACTAGGACACACTGCTCTTACTGCACCAGTAATTCATGGTGGCATTTGCTCTGAAGCCCTATGTCATACCAGGTAACCATTTTTATTGAACACAGGACTGGTGGTATGCAGGTAAAGCAGCAGTCCAGTGGGGGAAGAGACTGCTTTGTATCTATAGTGGCTAAATGGTGGGCCCCCAAAGTCCATGCCCTAATCCCCAGAACCTGTATTATTACCTTATGTTGCAAAAGAATGAATGTTACTATATGTGGCAAATGAAGTAATTGCGAATCTTAATGGGGCACTGACTTGGTGGCTCAGTAGGTTGCACATCTGACTGTTGATTTCGGCTCAGGTCATGATTCCATGGTCTCAGGTCATGATCAAGCCCTGTGCCGGGCTCTGAGCTAGGTGTAGAGCCTCCTAAAGATTCTCTTTCTCCCTCTCTCTCTGCTTCTCCCCTGCTTGAGCACACATGCATGTTATCTCTCTCTCTCTCTCTCTCTCTCTCTCTCTCTCTCTCTCAAAAAAGAAGAGAATCTTAAGAGGAGGAGCTTGTCCTGGATATACCTTGGGTTAGCTGGGTTGTCCCTAAACATACTCCCATGTACCCTTATAAGAGAGAGGCAGTGGGAGGTAATGGGACCACAGAGGCAGAGATTAGAATGCTGTGGCCACAGGTCAAGGAACACCTGGAGCCACCAGAAGCTGGAAGAGGCAAGCAACAGATTCTCCCCTAGAGCCTTCAGAGGGAGCACGACCCTACCAACACCTTGACTACAGAACCCTGTCACAGCAGCCACAAGAAATAAATACAGCAGCATTTGGTGACTTCTCTGGTGTAAATAATCTCACCATGGCTGATTCTCAGCTACCAATCTACAGTCACTGGCCAGTGTTAGAAAGAGATGCACGCAGTTGATAGCTCTGAGCCACTACGAGCTCAGTTCCAGCCCACTGACCCTAAACATAGGTTCATCCTTTCAATTCCCTTCTAATTTCTTACTGGGCTCTCATTTCGTTTCTTTCTGCCAGAGACAATGAAATAAGTTATCCTGCGCATGCTTTCAAGTGGAAGTCGCCCTGAAAAACACAACAAAAATGGCTAAAAATTCACTCAAGTTAGTAAACTAGAAGATAAACTGAAACCAATGCATTCTATTGATAAATTTAAATGTTTAAATGTCATTATAACACAAAAGGTATAAGCTACAAACCCATATGCTCTACAGTTCTGCCTCCATTGAGTAACTGGTGGCCATCAGCTAACCACTGAGTTCATTTTCTCACCTGCGTGCAAGGTATTTCTATACTGGTACAAGTGCTCGAAAAAAAGTCAGAATTGTTTCACTATCATCTTCATCACTGGTGAGGGTAAAGAGGGGAGTAATAGCAAAGATTAGTGATAATGGTAATAATAGCAATAGCAGTTGTGTTAAAGTGTGGAAAGATCATTTTATTCATTTTCTGGGATAAAGAAGAACAGTAAAGTCAAGAGCAGAGACCAGTTACTAATGAGCTATGCAAAAGTAATTGCCATGTGCAGGGGATCTGAATTTTGGAAGGAAGAGGAAGAAGAGGTGAGAGAAAGGGCAGTATGGCAATGAAGGTCCACAGAGGAAAAGAAGAGAGCTTTCAGCAGTTACCCTGGGGGACTGTGTGGAGGGAGATGTGTAAAGAGAACTGGTGGAGGCTGAGCCATGTGGTTTGCTGTGCTGCTCCCACAGTGGAGGGGAAGGTACAGAGACGGGTTCCCCCGTCACTAAACTAACCAAACTAATGTTTGGGAGATGAGCTGACAGATGGAAATAGATTTCAAGATAGTCAAGAATTATTTGGGTTATATACCGCCCCTTTTATTATTAGCTAGGCTGATAGAAGACTTGAGCAATTATTTGGGGATCTTATCAATGAAAACAACTCATTAGTCTTTTTCACTCCATAAAAGAGCCATTAACTAACTTCCCCAAACATCTCAGCTTAGACACCTTTTTCAACATGTAGTAAAAGGGAGGATGAAGGTAAATTTTCCCTAAATCTCTTCAATTTTCATAACCCCAAACTTTCAATGTGCTCTGTTTGCCTGCCCAATGACAACAAAGAAAATAAAGCGGCCTGTTCACATTGAGTCTGGTTTGGCTGTTTGAACCCTCTACCTTCCCCCTTGGCCAGAAGGCAAGCAGGTAGAAACAACATTCTCAGAGCAGTAACTATTGCTGGTGGATAACGGAGGGCCTCAACTGAAATAGAGCATGTTCCAAAAAAGCATACCTCTCACTGCTCACTCAGATTTGTAATTTCTTCTGCAAAGTGCATCAAGCCAATAAAATAATGTAAATTTGAGACCAAAATTGCAGAAATTAAATAGGTAATGCTATATCTAACATTTGTCCTCACTTCCCACCTTTCAGTCCCCCGTACAAGGGACTTCCCTCAGATATGGCTGTACAGGCTAATTGAACAAAGTCAAATTGAACAAAGATCATGATCAGACTTTTCTCTGCAAAAGAATAGTAATAGGAAACATCTTTGGCATCTTTTTTGTGCATAATTCTCATGTAGTACTTATCTCCATTCTAATTTCCATTCCCAAAATCTGTTGTTAATACCACCAGACAAGGAGGTGCCTGGGTGGGCTCAGTCAGTTAAGCATCCGATGGTGGCTCAGGTCATGATATCACTCGTGGTTCACAAGTTCGAGCCCCACATCAGGCTCTGTGCTGACAGCTCAGAGCCTGGAGTGTGCTTTGGATTCTGTGTCTCCCTCTCTCTCTGCACCTCCCTTACTCACACTCTGTCTCTTTCTCCTTCAAAAATAAATAAACATTAAAATAAATCAATAGAACGGAGCCAAGATGGCGGAACAGCATAGAAGTCTTTTGAGTGTCTCGCGTCCATGAAATACAGCCAGACCAACACTAAACCATTCTACACACCTAGAAAACTGATAGGAGGATTAACACAACAATCTGCACAACTGAACCACAGAATTCAGCAGGTACATGGCGCAGAGAGGAGAACTTGGAGAGTGGGAAGGGAGGTGCTTTTGTGAGCAGAGAGAGAATGGAGACTGGGGAGGGGGGAGAATACGGGAAAAGCACCCCTCCCCAAAAACAGCTGGAGAGAAAGTGGAAAATTGGAAACAGCTGCAGGGACTAAACTAAAAAGGGAGAAAGGAGAAAGGACAGGGTTTAAATTCTATTAAGACTGTAAACAAGGGGAGTGCAGTCTGCAACTCCATAGCTCGATACCTGGCAGTGCTCTGGTGGGAAGGGCGAATCCCCAGGAACAGAGTGGGGTCCGGGGGGTCCTCAGGCCACACGAGGAAAAGCAGTTCCACTGCTGGAAGGACATTTGGTAGAGACTGTTGAAGCCACCTGGTTCCAGCAGACCCCGGAAGGCAGCCACATTCGCTGGTGCTGGGGCAAGGTTGTTGAAGGTGAAGCCTGGTGCCAGATGTGTGTTGCGATTTTCCATAATCCCTGAAACGCTGCTGCTACACTATCTCGCAAACTTTTTCTGGGGCGGCTGGCACCTGGCCACAGTCTCGGGGCAGCAGCAGGGTCCAGCAAGTGTTCCTGGGTATGGCCGACATTCAGCCATTGCTCAGTGAGACCCTCCTACAGAGGGGCTGAATGGGTCAAAGTTGCAGTCCTTCAGAAGTAAGGGGCCGGAGAAAACAGCCACATCTGAGACAAAACTCGGGAGAGAAGTACTGCCTGGGGCCTGGTCACGGGCAGTGAAAAACCGGGTAGTGGATGAAAGCTGAAGATGGAGGATGGGTGTGTGTTTGCTGATCGGGGAGAACAGAGTTCTGATACTAGAGACTGGGTAGCTGGCTGGCGCCATTTTCACTGCTCCCGCACATGCCCATACGCACCTAGAGTGCTTCAACACTCCACCCCAGGAGGCTAGCAGCGCCATCTAGTGGATAATGGAGCCATTACACTAAGACCCTCCCAACTGGGCCAACCTCGCTCTTCAAGAACACAACTCTCACCGCCTGCTTAGTTTATGGACTATAAAGTGCTTCATACTCGGACTTCTAGGGGAAAACGAAGTAATTTCAGTCCTATTTCAATCTGTTAGCAGGTCCATCTATTCAATTTTCATTTTTTTTTC
Source organism: Panthera uncia (assembly GCF_023721935.1). Lineage (NCBI taxonomy): Eukaryota > Metazoa > Chordata > Mammalia > Carnivora > Felidae > Panthera > Panthera uncia. The sequence goes on along the minus strand of NC_064811.1, from coordinate 129,513,419 downwards.
TCTTTTACACTACTTTTCTTTTTCTTGAATACAGGAAGAGAAAAAATTCACTTTTATTTTCAATTTTTATTAAAAATATTCTTTAATTTTTTACTATATTTTTTCCTTTTGTGAAAATTTTTTCAAATTCTATCTTACTTCCATCATTTTATTTTAGTCTACTACAGTGTATTCACCTTTTCAAATTTTCAAATGATTTCTTTTTTCTTTTTTGTTTTTATTTTTCTCTTTTTTGTTTCTTTTCTTTTTCTTGAATGCAGAAAGAGAAAAACTTCATTTTTACTTTAAATTTCTATTAAAAATATTTTTCTTTAATTTTTTGACTACATTTTTTGCTTTTACGTAAATTTTTTCAAATTCTATTTTACTTTCATCATTTTATTTTAGTCTACTACAGTGTATTCACTTTTTCAAATTTTCAAATGATTTCTTTTTTTCTCTTTTTTCTCTTTTTTGTTTTTTTCTTTTTCTTGAATACAGAAAGAGAAAAATTCATTTTTATTTTTCATTTTTATTAAAAATATTTTTCTTCAATTTTTTCTACTATATCCTTTACTTTTCTGTAAATTTTTTCAAATTCTATTTTACTCCCATCATCTCATTTTAGTCTACTTCAGTGTATTTATTTTTTCAAATTCTCAAAAGATTTCCTTCCCCCCGCTTTTTTTTCTCTAATCTGTCAAACCACTTTCAACACCCAGACCAAAACATACCTAGGATCTAGAATCATTTGTAAGATTTGTGTGTGTGTGTGTGTGTGTGTGTGTCTGTGTTTAATTTTTTAATTTAATATTTTTTATTTTAATTTTTTTAATTTTAATTCTTCTACCTCATTAATTCCTTTTCTCCCTTCAAAATGACAAAACAAAGGGATTCATCCCAAAAGAAAGAGCATGAAGAAACGACAGCCAGGGATTTAACCAACACAAATACAAGCAAGATGTCTGAACAAGAATTTAGAATCAGGATAAGAATACTAGCTGGAGTTGAAAATAGATTAGAATCCCTTTCTGCAGAGATAACAGAAGTAAAAACTAGTCAGAATGAAATTTAAAATGCTATAATTGAGCTGCAATCATGGATGGATGCAGCAGCGGCAAGGATGGATGAGGCAGAACAGAGAATCAGCGATATAGAGGATAAACTTATAGAGAATAATGAACCAGAAAAAAAAGAGGGAGATTAAGGCAAAAGAGCAAAATTTAAGAATTAGAGAAATCAGTGACTCATTAAAAAGGAACAGCATCAGAATCATAGGGTCCCAGAAGAGGAAGAGAGAGAAATAGGGTAGCAGGGTTATGTGAGAAAATCATAGGAAACTTCCCTAACCTGAGGAAAGATACAGACATCAAAATCCAGGAAGTACAAAGGACCCCCATTAGATTCAACAAAAACCGACCATCAACAAGGCATATCATGGTCAAATTCACAAAATTCTCAGGCAAGGAGAGAATCACAAAAGCAGCAAGGGAAAAAAAGTCCCTAACCTACAGGGAAGACAGATCAGGTTTGCACCAGACCTATCCACTTAGCAGGCCAGAAAGGAGTGACAGGATATATTCAATGTGCTGAATCAGAAAAATATGCAGCCAAGAATTCTTTATCCAGAAAGGCTGTCATTAAACGTAGAAGGAGAGATAAAAAAAAGTTACCCAAACAAAAATTAAAGGAGTTTGTGACCACTAACCCTACCCTGCAAGAAATTTTAAGGGGGACTCTCTGAGGGGAGAAAAGATGAAGATGATATAGATATAGATATAGATATAGATATAGATATAGATATACCAAAAGCAACAAAGATTAGAAAGGACCAGAGAACACCACCAGAAACTCCAACTCTAAAGGCATCATAATGGCAATAAATTCATATTTTTCAGTACTCACTCTAAATGTCAATGGACTCAATGCTCCAATCAAAAGACATAGGGTAACAGAATGGATAAGAAAACAAGATCCATCTATATGCTGTTTACAAGAGACCCACTTTACACCTAAAGACACCTTCAGATTGAAAATAAGGGGTTGGAGAACCCTCTATAATGCTAATTGTCAACAAAAGAGATCTGGAGTAGCCATACTTATATCAGCCAATCTAGACGTTACAATAAAGACTGTATCAAGAGATGCAGAAGGGCATTATATCATAATCAAGGGGTCTCTCCACCAAGAAGACCTAACAATTATAAACATTTATGTGCCAAATGTGAAAGCACACAAATATATAAATCAATTAATCACAAACATAAAGAAACTCATTGATAGTAATACCATAATAGTAGGAGACTTCAACACCCCACTCACAGAAATGGACAGATCATCTAATCAAAAAATCAATAAGGAAACAATGGCTTTGAATGACACACTGGACCAGATGGACTTAACAGATATATTCAGAACATTTCATTCTAAAGTAGCAGAATATACATTCTTCTCCAGTGCACATGGAACGTTCTCCAAAATAGACCATATACTGGGACACAAATCAGCCCTAAGTAAGTACAAAAAGATCGAGATCATACTGTGCATATTTTCAGACCACAACGCTATGAAACTCGAAATCAACCACAAGAAAAAAATTGGAAAGGTAACAAATACTTGGAGACTGAAGAACACCCTACTAAAGAATGAGTGGGCTAACCAAGAAGTTAAAGAGGAAATTAAAAAGTATATGGAAGTCAATGAAAATGATAACACCACAACCCAAAACCTCTGGGATACAACAAAGGAGGTCATAAGAGGAAAGTATATAGCAATCCAGGCCTTCCTAAAGGAAGAAAGATCTCAGATACAAAACCTAACCTTACACCTTAAAGAGCTGGAAAAAGAACAGCGAATAAAACCCAAAACGAGCAGAAGACAGGAAATAATAAAGATTAGAGCAGAAATTAATGCTATCGAAACCAAAAAACTACAGAACAGATCAATGAAACCAAAAGCTGGTTCTCTGAAAGAATTAACAAAATTGATAAATCACGAGCCAATTTGATCAAAAAGAAAAAGGAAAGGACCCAAATACATAAAATCAAGAATGAAAGAGGAGAGATCACATCCAACACAGCAGAAGTAAAAACAATAATAAGAGAATATTATGAGCAATTATATGCCAATAAAATGGGCAATCTGGAAGAAATGGACAAATTCCTAGAAACATAAACTATCAAAACTGAACAGGAAGAAATAGAAAATTTGAACAGGCCCATAAACAGTAAAGAAATCGAATTAGTAATAAAAAGTTTCCCAAAAAACAAGAGTCCAGAGCCAGATGGCTTTCCAGGGCAATTCTACCAAACATTTAAGGAAGAGTTAACACCTATTCTCTTGAAGCTGTTCCAAAAAATAGAAATGGAAGGAAATCTTCCAAAGCCTTTCTATGAATCCAGCATTACCTTGATTCCAAAACCAGACAGAGACCCCACTAAAAAGCAGAACTATAGACCAATTTCCCTGATAAACATGGATGCAAAAATCCTCAACAAGATATTAGGCAACCAGATCCAAAAATACATTTAAAAAATTTATTCACCACAACCAAGCGGGATTTATACCTGGGATGCAGGGCTGGTTCAATATCCGCAAAAACAATTAACGTGATTCATCACATCAATAAAAGAAAGGACAAGAACCATATGATCCTCTCAATAGATGCAGAGAAAGCATTTGACAAAATACAGCATCCTTTCTTGATAAAAACCCTCAAGAAAGTAGGGATAGAAGGAACATACCTCAAGATCACAAATGCCATATATGAACGACCCAATGCTAATATCACCCTTAATGGGGAAAAACTGACAGCTTTCCCCCTAAGGTCAGGAACAAGACCGGGATATCCACTCTCATCACTGTTATTCAACATAGTATTGGAAGTTTTAGCCTCTGCAATAAGAGAACACAAAGAAATAAAAGGCATCCGAATCAGCCAGGGGGAGGTCAAACTTTCACTCTTCACAGTTGACATGATATTCTATATGGAAAACCCAAAAGATTCCACCAAAAAAAACTGCTAGAATTGATTCATGAATTCAGCAAAGTTGCGGGATATAAAATCAACACACAGAAATCGGTTGCATTCCTATACACGAACAATGAAGCAACAGAAAGAGAAATCAAGGAATTGACCCCATTTACAGTTGCACAAAAAACCATAAAATACCTAGGAATAAATCTAACCAAAGAGGTGAAAAATCTATACACTGAAACTGTAGAAAGCTTATGAAATAAATTGAAGAAGACACAAAAAAAAGGAAAAAGATTCCATGCTCCTGGATAGGAAGAATAAATATTGTTAAAATGTCGATACTACCCAAGGCAATCTACATAGTCAATGCAATCCCTATTAAAGTAACACCAGCATTCTTCACAGAGCTAGAGCAAATAATCCTAAAATTTGTATGGAACCAGAAAAGATCCTGAATAGCCAAAGCAATCTTGAAAAAGAAAACCAAAGCAGGAGGCATCACAATCCCAGACTTCAAGCTGTACTACGAAGCTGTAATCATCAAGACAGTATGGTACTGGCACAAGAACAGACACTTAGATCAATGAAACAGAATAGAGAACCCAGAAACGGACCACAAACGTATGGCCAACTAATCTTTGACAAAGCAGGAAAGAATATCCAATGGAATAAAGACAGTCTCTTCAGCAAGTGGTGCTGGAAAAACCAGACAGCAACATGCAGAAGAATGAACCTGGACCACTTTCTTACACCATACACAAAAATAAACTCAAAATGGATGAAAGATCTCAATGTAAGACAGGAAGCCATCAAAATCCTCGAGGAGAAAGCAGGCAAAAACCTCTTTGATCTCAGCTGCAGCAACTTCTTACTCAACACGTCTCCAGAGGCAAGGGAAACAAAAACAAAAATAAACTACTGGGACCTCATCAAAATAAAAAGCTTCTGCACAGTGGAGAAAACCATCTGCAAAACTAAAAGGCAACCAAAAGAATGGGAGAAGATATTTGCAAATGATATATCAGATAAAGGGATAGTGTCCAAAATCTATAAAAAACTTCTCAAATTCAACACCCAAAAAACAAACAATCCAGTGAAGAAATGGGCAAAAAACATGAATAGACACTTCTCCAAAGAAGACATCCAGATGGCCAACCGACACATGAAAAAATGCTCAACATCATTCATCATCAGGGAAATATAAATCAAAACCACAATGAGATACCACCTTACACCTGTCAGAATGGCTAACAACAACTCAGGCAACAACAGATGTTGGTGAGGATGCGGAGAAAGAGGATCTCTTTTGCATTTTGGTGGGAACGCAAGCTGGTGCAGCCACTCTGGAAAACAGTATGGAGGTTCCTCAAAAAACTAAAAATAGAACTACCCTACGACCCAGCAATTGCACTACTAGGTATTTATCCACGGGATACAGGTGTGTTTCGAAGGGACACACGCACCCCCATGTTTATAGCAGCACTATCAACAATAGTCAAAGTATGGAAAGAGCCCAAATGCCCATTGATGGATGAATGGATAAAGAAGATGTGGTATATATATACAATGGAACATTACTTGGCAATCAAAAGGAATGAAATCTTGCCATTTGTAACTATGTGGATGGGACTGAAGGTATTATGCTAAGTGAAATTAGTCAGAAAGACAAAAATCATATGACTTCACTCATATGAGAACTTTAAGAGACAAAACAGATGAACATAAGGGAAGGGAAACAAAAATAATATAAAAACAGGGAGGGGGACAAAACAGAAGAGACCCATAAATATGGAGAACAAACTGAGGGTTGCGGGAGGCATTGTGGGAGGGGGGATGGGCTAAATGGGTAAGGTGCACTAAGGAATCTACTCCTGAAATCATTGTTGCACTATATGCTAACTAATTTGGATGTAAATTTTAAAAAAATAATAAAAAACAAAACAAGTTAAATAAACAAACAAATAAATAAAACCACCAGACAAGGATTTTTAAACAGGATTTGCGATCAACATTTTAGAAATAGAGATTCCTATGTTTATCCCCGATCTAATAACCCAATCTCAGGGAACAGTTTATAAAGTTTCCCAGGTGATTCTGATCCTTACACAGACTTGGGAACCACTGCAGTGGCATGTTAACTCTGGTGCCTTGGAAATTCATATGGCAAGCTTCCCTCCTGGAGTACTTTCTAAGGGCCCACACCATAATGGAGGACTGTAGAGAAATTCCAGATCTTATGTAAAGAGAACTTAAGTTCTCCAGATTACTCTTCTTCATTCTTCTTCAACCTGTCTGTACCTTTTTGTTTAGGGCTGTCTGAGCCTTTTCTATAATGATCTTACAACTACCTTAAACAGATTGCAAGAAGGAGGAGGAGGAAAGAAAGAAAACGTACACCCATGAGAAGTATAAAAAAAAAAAAAAAACCAAACCCAAAAAGTAGAAACTTTTTTATTATGTGGATCAGACACTTAGAAAATTTATTCTATGTAATCCTCGCAACAATAAAGAGGAGGTCTATTATCATCAACCTGATGTTAGCTCTGGGATGAGAAATATTCAGTACGTCACAGGGCGATATAGCTATTTGAGTTGTAAAAGTAGGAAATGGACCCAGGCAGCCTGAATTCAATAACCACTTTGGTGAATGCTTAACCACCAAGCCATGGGACCATGGATTAGGGCAGAGTGGACAAACAAAGCCCTGTCACTGTTTGGTGTAATCCTGAGGAACAAAAGAAACCACACCATATTTTTCCCCTGAAGTGGACAGAAAGACTGAGGTCAGAGCATCTTCAAGAATCATGGAAAGGACACGTGAGAGGAAATATTAGGCCCCCTAATCAGCCACTTCTTCCAAATCTCAGGTCTGGAAAACAGGGTACAGCCTTGCTCCCATTTGTCAAAGGACCTTTATTTAAAAAAAAAAAAACTAGTATTATGGAACCACTTCAGGTACCCTTCGAAGACTAATGTATAACACGACACATCAGATGGCTCTGTTTCCAGGGAATCACTGCAGGGGGGTAAAGCTAAGTAGCAATGAGTACCAGTCAACAATCACAGATGTTATTTCAGAGTCTTCTCTGTGGAGACACTGTGTGCCCATGTGGAGTGCTCAGTACTTCTCCTCTCTGGAGCCCTCTCACAGCAGAATGGACAGTAAATAACATAATGATTCATTAAAACCAGACACATGAAGAAGATACTCAAAATAATTCTTAGGTGCAGTAGGACGGAATGGACTTATCTAGGAGGGTAATGGATTACATTTGAAAATGTATGTGAGACCAGTCCTAATTCTAGGAATAGGTAAAAATTTCAACTGAGCAAAAGGCTTGCTAAAATATGACTTTGAAAGTGTGAGGTTATTAACTTGAAATGTGCTACACAGGTGACCCTTAAACAACATGGGTTGGAACTGCACGAGTCCACTAATATGCAGATTTTTTTTTTAGAAATACTGTAGAGTACTGTAAATGTATATTCTCTTCCTGATGATTTTCTTCATAACATTTTCTTTTCTCTAGATTATTTTATTGTAGTACAGTATATAATACACATAACATACAAAATGTGTGTTACTCATCTGTTTATGTTATTAGTAAGGCTATCAAGAGTAGGCTATTAGTAGTTAAGTTTTGGGGGAGACAAAAGTTATACATGGATTTTCAACTACATAGGAGTCAGCATACCTAACCCCCACACTGTTCAAGGGCTGACTGCCTTTGTACCTGCATTTTGTGTGCTGCAAAGCATTTCTTTTCATGTTTAAACACTATTATTAAAACATATCTTAATTTCCGTAGCCATCGTGCCAGAAATAGTCATGACACAAAAGACATGAATTTTTCATGAACATCACAATTCTTTTTATTACCATTTCTGTTTCCAACTGCAGAAAAATTCCCCCATTAGATATCCCAGGACACAGATACCCATTCCTTAGAATGCAAAATACAATGTGGCAGAGGTGGGAAGGGAAGGGAAGGGAAGGGAAGGGAAGGGAAGGGAAGGGAAGG